>NC_058523.1:372564734-372867765 GCF_904849725.1 Hordeum vulgare subsp. vulgare
TTCATTATGCTGACCTACATGGCTGCAACGTCTTATGTTGCAGATATTTTTCTTCGACGAGTAGGAGTACGATTCAGGGTTACGGTCTACACTCAACTTGCCGTTGGTGTTTATTGGGACTCCACTCCCTTGACTGCTTCCGCTGAGATATTTAAGGTATATATGAGTTCTACGCTATTTACATGTGATTGCACTTTGATATATACATTGATGTACTGTGTGTGCCAGCATACTGATCCAGGGATGGCACAGATACACAGAGGCTTGACTCGTTTTGAGTCGGGTCCCTACAGAAATGGTATCAGAGCACATGTTGACTGTCGGATGTGACCCTAGAAACTGGAAACTTCTTAGGATAGGATCTCTCATAAAAATCTTATTTTCGAGAACACCTTTCACTTCTCATCTCTTCTGATTTCATCAAATGTTCTCTCTCACCTCAAATAGTTATACAATACCCTTACCCCTTTGACCTCATGAAAAATCAACAGAGTTCTACTTCAAAGTAAAGAGGATTTCACCATGCATTTGAAGAATTGAAGCTACACCCATTGAAGAGTCTCAAGACGCGAAGAATTCAAAGACCCTGAAGCGTTCGAATATTTATATGACCATTAGAAGTCCAAACCCCTGTTATATACCCACGTTAGTTATGATGATTTGTGAGCCGTCATTGGTGTGTGTTTTTCGACGGCCACAACTAAAACCTATTCTCAAAAATATTGTTTGTATTGTGTGTATCTCCCTCTCTCTTACCCGTCTCATCCCCAAAACCTCAACCCTACCAGATGGAGTATGAAGCTGGACTTGTAGTCTCTGGACCAATGACCCAGCTAGATGCTGATATATGGATTCAAAACATGGAGAACCACTTCGGGAGCAAGTTGATCTCAAGGAAGTATGAAGTGGAACACACTCTTCAGTACTTTACACAAAGTGCTGCAATCTGGTGGAAAATGCATCATGCCATACAAGGATTTAGTGGAGCAGAAACCTGGGACGAATTCAAGAAGACTTTCTTAAGATCCCGTCTTATTCAAAAGTGCTATGATAATCCGAAGGAGAAGACTTGTGCATGCAAGATCTGTGGAGAAATAGGACACACCTAGGAAGAACACAAGGATGGATGCACTCATTGTGAAGGAAATCACCCAGCTGAGGAGTGCCCAAGTAGTCAGGTGACTTGTTTCCTTTGTGAAGGAACCACCCATTACCCAGCTCAATGTCACATTTACCCCAAGGTACAACAAGTTGTCCAGCAGCAGAAAGAAGCAATGAAGGAAACACTCAAGAAGAAGGTTCTAGAAGAGCCGGTGATGAACGAAAAATATTGAAGACCCTGATGGACAAGGTCTGACCAGATTTTTCTCCAATGCATGCTACTAATGTGGAGAAGAAGGACATTATTCACAGGATTGCACGAAGGGAAGCCAAGAGTATCTGGGAAACTTCCCGACGGAAAAAGTGGAGTTTGATCCACTTGAAATAGAAGAACTGGCCAAAATAAAGGTGTTCGGAAAGAAGAAAAAGTACCCTCGGAAGAGCCAAATCTATGCAGATAAAGACCTGAGTCATGTCAGATGTTACAAGTGTATGGAATTTGGCCACCACAAATACATGTGTTCAAGAAGGAAGCCGGAAACCCAAGGAGCAAAAGCAAACCCTAAGAAGCCTCGAGACTTGTCAGAACTCATTTGCTTTTGTTGCAAGGAAGCAGGACATTATGCTAATGATTGTCCATGTAGGAAGAAAGCTAAGATGGATCAGCAAACATTTTCTTAGGAGCATATGAAAACCCGAGAGTTGTGAAGATACGATAGATGTTTTGTTCAGCTTGCAGAACCAATGTATTATCCGAACTTCGTGGACAAGAGAAATTCTGCAATGCTTGTGAGGATGCCCAAGTGTTAGAATGCGAGATTCGCTAAACCTTATACAGAAAAATGATTTGGGTGCGGAATGGATTGATCACCATGATGACTTACTCTCTTCATTCTCTTGCTATTCGGAATGGTAAATCTGAGAGAATTACCCATAGTAGAGAGACGACGTTCTTTGAAGCTTTTGTTTAAGCCTTAGAATGGTATAAGGAAAGCCCATGTACATGGCAATTGTTGTCACGCGTAAGAAATTTTACGGTGAGGATGAACCCAAGACCCATTTCACTGCAGGATAACCACAAATGGTAGACCTCCATTAGAACCATCGATATGTTATTTAGAATTGACCACGAGACTGCGAGTTAAGAAGACCCAATAACGGAAGAAGTTTATATCAACAGAGGAACCCTCGACTTTGATGGAAACGTTATGAATATAACGGGAGAGCATCACCAAAGGATTTAGTATGAAGACTGCGAGAAGTTAGTTGCCAAAAACCTCAGAGGATTGTTAGAATTTTGAGGGACCAGTAACTCTCATTTTAAGTGTGGTAGCATCCCACTTTGCCGGAGGTTGGTTTTGTTCGAAGACCCCAAACCCTAACCTTTCTTTCTAGCCTCTTCGAATCTCGAGGACGAGATTTATTTTAAGTGTGGTAGGTTTGTAACATCCCAAATTTTGGAATGTTAATATAATTATTAGAATGATTGTTTGGTTGCTTGAGTGATTGAAAGCTTGAGTGAAATTTGAAAACTTTTCAAAACTTTTGAATGAGAGGGAATAAAATGACTTTCCCCTTCTCCGGTGAATTCAAATTCAATCATTTAAAAGCAAAGAGAGAAGATGACATGACTTCTTCAACAATAAAGAATTTGAACGGAGTTTGCATTTGAATCCTTTCAAATATTTGCCCTTGCTTCTATATTTTTTCTTCCCCGAGAAATACCCCGAAAATAATTCTTGCCAAGCAAGAATGAGAAGAGGAACATGACCCTCCAAACCGGGGATATTCCTTTGAAATATTTGGACCATAAAACCCAAGGTTTATTTGAAAAATATTTGCAAAAAGAAAATAAACCAATTTAGGGATTTTCTAAAAAACATTTTTTTGAAGTATTTATTTTGGTAGTGGAAATATGCCCATCTTTTTGGATTTATTTTTCTGAAATTTTTAATATATTATACCCCTATATTCCGAGGATATTCTATTTCCTTTTAATCGTATTAATTCCTGTTTTAATAAAAAGGGAAAGAGATCTCTTATTTTAGGAATGTACTTGGGCCACGTTAGGAAACGCATCACGCCCAAATACCCCTTCTTCTTCCTTCTCTCGTTCCCTTCCTTCCTAGGCAATGGGAGAAGCTTCCTCGAAGCTTCCCTCCCCCGATTCGCGAGATATGTTGCCTCCCCTCGCCTCCCGCCACACCTATAAGAGAGCCCCAACTCTCCTCGTTCCATTTTCCCCATCACCTCGCCTTCTCCCTGATCGTAGCCACGGCGCCACCATCCTCATCTTCCTAACAAGAACGGAGTACAGTAGGTCTCGTGGCGCTTCCCCATCACCCCTGCCGAGCCTCTCCAGCGCCCCACCCCCTGTCGTGGTACTCCTCCACCGATTCCCCACCCCCGGCGACCTCCACACCTCGCCGGAGCAGTCACCTCGCCGCAGTTCTTCCTCTGTGTCAGCCACGATGAGCTTCATAGAAATCCCGTCACCGTTTTTTTCAGAAAAAGAGCAAAGTTATAAAATTCATATCTATTAGTGCGTAACTCCAAATTAGATGATTCATTTTGCATTGGATCACAAATTTTATGTACTTTCTGTAGATATATAATTTGTCTATGTTTGGATTTATAAAATTTGAATTAGATCAGATTTGGTTTAAATCTTGTTTTGCTTATTCTGGAAGTTTAAAAATAGCTTTTAATTTAATTATTTTTGCTGCTGTTTCCTAGTGATTATATCTTTCAGTAGTTTAAGTTTCAATTTTTTTCAAATATTTTTACTTGGGGTTTTTACCAAAACAGATTATGTTTTACTTCCTTTAGGATTATGGCTACTTCTTTTTCTATAATTGTTTTGAAATTATTTTCTTTTATATTTCAGAAATTTTATGTTTAGTTTCTGTTCGTTAAACAGTAGGTTCTCAACAAGTTTTTATTTTTATTTTATTTGTTATCATGAAATCAATTCTAGTTCTCTAATAACTTGCAATTGATTTCTTTACTGTTTCAACTCCCGTTTGGAAATACTTTCAAATAGTTTTGTGAAAAATACTCTAGTTTATCTTGGTTAAATTTATATCTTAGTTCTGTGTTATTTAATGTTTTATTTTCAGTAAGAAAAAAAAACTATTTAGTGTTTGATGTAGTAGAAGGCTCCTAGTTTTAGTTGAAGTTTCTTTTGGATTCTTATTCGCTCTCTCTTTTGTTTTGATTGCTAGAATGATTGCTAGTATGAGTGCTTACGTGAATGTTATGGTTGTTATATAGATTTCATCGGAGAGTGACGAGTAGTCTATCAAGTTATTCCTCGAGAACGAAAATTTTCTTCGTCAACATCACCAAGTGTTGGGCATATTACCTGTTAATAACCCGCCCTAGTTGGGCCGGGTCACCAAATCAGGCGACTCACCTAAAACAGTGATTTGGGCCTTGGCCTGGCCAAATTAAGGTCATATGGCAGTTTATGATTTCCGGAAGGTCTCCAAGCTTTGAAGGATGGCGACTTAGAGACCACAGGGGTCACGATTTGTAGAAAGGAAAGTATCCTTGTAAACCCTAAGGGTTCGACCTGTATATAGAGGCGAGTCCTAGGGAAGGAGAGGGAGGTTATAATTCATCGAGTGCTAGGTCTGGCGAGTTACGCCCTCCATGTAATCGAAACCACATCTATACAAAGCAAAGCAGGACGTAGGCCTTTACCTCCTCACGAGGGGCTGAACCTGGGTAAACTCGCGTCTCTCGATTCCGACCAACCCCTTCAAGCCGCCACATGCTTGCGATGGCCTCACACCTAAGTTCTCTCACGAGGACATCTGCCGTGACAAAACCACGACAGTTGGAGCCCACCGTGGGGCCTGCGCACGGTGGAGTTGAGTTCTCAAAGGGAGCCCTACCAGGGTTTGGGAGTTACGGGACGGGGCTCATGACCCGGAGCCGCCGCGGGAAAACCTACATCGACAACCAGCGATGGGGGCCTGAAGCGGATTCGATTGAATCTGGATACAGGGTCTCCTTCGGCAAGATCAACATCTTCATCGGCATGATCGGATCATCCGTGCCTGAGACGGACATCTTCACCGACATCGTCGAGCCAGCCAGGTACGTCCGCCCAGTAATAACACCAAATCTGACTCGCCCGGTCTTTGTGGGGTTCACGCAGGGATCGGAGGAGCCAGAGCGCTCGGCGACTCAGGAAACTACACCGGTCAACTCTGATGACGAATCATCCATGGGCGATTCAGATTCAATATGATCTCTACATGGGGATTGTCTTGGGGGCTTGTCGCTGGCCATGGACCCCGAAGTCCTTGATCGAACCCGCCGTCAGATCGCCATTTACATGGCGGGGGCGACTCAACCCACACAAAACCCCACCGAAGGCGATGGTGCCGGCGAGACGTCCAGAAGCCCGGCCGCAGTCCGGGTGGATTTAGCGGCAGAAATCACAAGGCTGATGGCGACTCCCCTCACACCAGAAAACCAGGAGGAGATAAACGCGGAGCTGGCGAAACTCAGAGAAGCAGTGGCAAAGGCACATCGGGATGCCGAGGTGGAGTCCGCTAGGATCGAGACTCGGCAAGCTCAAATTGCGGCCGAAAGGATGCGTTTAAACACTGACAACTCGCGGCTCGAAAGACAACAGCGTGCATCTGACGCCGTCCATCAACAGAGACACCAGGGTCGCCTTCCCCATGATCTCAACCCAACCCGCCTGTTCGACACTCCACGAACCCCTGGGGCGGGAGCCGCCCCGGGGGGAGGGCCGGGTCGCCCGCCTAACCCGCCGGGTCAGCCGGCTAAGGATCGCATTCCCCGATTCCGGACGCCTCAAGGCCACTTTTCCAACCCGGTGGACAACGTCCTTGCCGCAACTCGCCATCTGGAATCTCTTCCGATTCATGGCAACACTCTTGCCGAGATAGAAGCAAGGAACGCCATCGAGATTTTGAAGACGGCGGTGGTTCAAAACGCCCAGTTCTCACACAACCTCGAGAGGTTGCATTCCACTCCCCAGGCAAGCTACACCAGGAGCCGGCTAGAGGACCAGCCCGCCGTAAACAGCGGACCACGACACGTCCCACAGGACAACCCGCCTGATCGGAACCCGTCGGGCCGGGATCTCCCGAACACCCAAGACGCCCCGGCCCCCCTCGCCGGGGGCAGAGGGCGAGTAGGGGTGACATGCTTGGCCCTCGCCCTTCATAACGAAAGGATGCCCAAAGATTTTAAGGGACCAAGAAAGGTGCCTAATTACACCCCGGACCGTGAGCCGGTATCGTGGATCGAGAGTTATGAAATCGCCATGGACATGCTCGACGTAAACGAGGCGGTTTGCGCCAGATACTTCACGATGATGCTCGAGGGGTCAGCACGTACTTGGTTGAAAAACTTAACTCCCAACTCCATCCAGACCTCGGCCGAGTTAAAAGAGCGTTTCATCAAAAACTTCCGAGGAACTTGCAAACGTCCGATGACGATCGTCGATCTACAACACTGTGTTCAGCACCCGGATGAGTCGGCTCACCATTGGTCACGGCAGGTTGCAGAAATTATCCATTCGTCAGATGGTATTATGGCGGCCCAAGTTGTGCTGATCCTCGAGCAGAATTGCCATTACGAACCCTTGGTGCAAAAATTGGGGCGACTCAAGCGAAAGGTCCAAGACATCGGAGAGCTGATGGACACCCTCACTAGGTACGCCGAGGCAGATGACACCAAGGATCCTGGTGAGGACGGTAAGGCTAATTCTCCCAAGAAGGGCGAGTCATCCAAAAACCATACCCGGTTCCAGGGACGCAACCACCACAATCAAGGGGCAAATAGCAAGCGAAGACCGCAAGAGGAGCCCTCAGACTTAGTCGCCAATACCAACGCCAACAATGGCAACCAACGCTAGAAGAAAAACAGGGGGTTTAGCGGGAAGAGGCCGCGTAACTATGAAGAGCTACTCAAAGGCCCTTTCCCGCACCATGCCACGGCAGACGGTCCGGCGACTCACTCCTGGGAGAATTGCTTCGTAATGCGGGAGTTTCGGGCGGAGGCGATCAAGAAAAGTCAAAACGATGACCCGGACCAGCACCAGGAGCAGTTCGCCGCACCCAACCAACGACAGAACCCCTTCGGTGCCTTTCCTGAACAGGGGGCTCAGGGAGGCCCACAGCCAGGCGGCAGCCAATACCCGGTGCACCACCAGCGGCGGTATAACCCGCCAGGAGCCTTTCAACCGCCACCCCCACAAGGGGCTCCGCAGGATCAGGATGATAACGGGGGTTTCCGCAGCAACCCCAAACAGTTAAGTAATGGGCAGTATCATGTTTTCACCACCAATGCTTGCAGGCGCGATAAGAAGGTGAGTCACCGGGCATACAGTGTATCTGAACCGGCGCTTCCCAAATACCTCCATTGGTCTGAGCAGACCATAACATGGAGCAGGGAGGATCACCCGCCAAGAGTTGACAACCCAGACGATTTAGCGTTGGTCGTTGCTCCCCAAGTTGGGGGTTACACCCTGTCCAAAGTGCTAATGGATGGTGGCAGCAGCATTAATATCTTATATTTTGACACTTTCCAAAGGATGAACCTATTGGAAAAGGATCTGATGCCTTTAACCACGTTTTTTCACGGAATCGTCCCGGGCAAGTCGGCCTACCCCATAGGCCGAGTCAGGCTCACAGTGGCGTTTGGAACTGCGCAGAATTACATGTCGGAGTCACTGATTTTCGAGGTGGTCAAATTGAAAAGCCCCTACCATGCGTTATTTGGGCGGCCGGCTTACGCCCGCTTCGTGGCTCGCCCGTGCTATGTTTACCTCAAGCTCAAAATGCCTGGTCCCAAAGGACCTATCACGGTTGATGGAGATAGAAGGATTGCAAAGGAATGTGAAGAAGGGGACGCAGCGTATGCGGAAGTCGCCTGCGCTGCAGAGGAGCTCAAACACCATCGGGCCAATGTTGACCAGGCGGACATGTCACCCCTAAAGAAGCCGACTACAGATGCTGAGTCGCCCCTCAAGTTCAAGCCAACGGATGACACTAAGACAATCGATTTCGTTCCTGGCGATTCATCCAAGCAGTTCACCATTGGGACGGGTCTGGACCCCAAATAGGAAAGCGCGCTCATCGAATTCATGCGTGAGAATCGGGACATCTTCGCATGGAAACCTTCTGACGTGCCTGGTGTGCCGAGAGAATTCGCTGAGCACCATCTTATTGTTGACCCAAAGGCAAAACCCATCCAGCAGTACCTTCGCAGATTTAACGAGGAGCGACGCAAGGTGATTGGGGAAGAGGTTGCTCGTCTTTTAGCCGCTGGATTCATCATGGAAGTTTTTCACCCCAAATGGCTGGCTAACCCGGTTTTGGTACTCAAGAAGAACGGTACCTTTCGTATGTGCATTGACTACACAGATCTCAACAGAGCTTGTCCAAAAGATCCCTTCGCTCTTCCCCGCATCGACCAGATCATTGACTTGGTTGCGGGATGCGAAAGATTGTGCTTTTTGGACGCCTACTCAGGATATCACCAAATCAAGATGGCCATGGAGGATCAAGAGAAAACAGCCTTTATAACCCCTTTGGGGCTTTTTGTTATGTGTCCATGCCTTTTGGACTCAAGAGTGCGGGGGTGACTTATCAGCGCTGCATCCAGAATTGCCTCCGCAACCAAATCGGTCGCAACGTCCACGCCTATGTCGACGATAATGTGATCAAAACCCGCCAGGGGGAGACACTATTGGAGGATCTCAAGGAAACGTTCGATAATCTACGGGTATATCAGATGAAGCTAAATCCCACCAAATGTGTTTTTGGTGTGCCTGCAGGGAAATTGCTGGGCTTCCTGGTATCGGAGCGCGGCATTGAAGCTAACCCGGACAAGATCGAAGCAGTTACATCCCTTGGAAAGCCGGCGAACGTTAATCAAGTTCAATGATTGGCGGGTCGCATTGCGGCCCTAAGTCGTTTCGTAAGTCGCCTGGGTGAGAAGGCAATTCCTCTTTATCAGTTATTAAGGAAATCTGATCGGTTTGTTTGGACGAATGAGGCAGACGAGGCGCTCGAAGCCCTGAAACACCAATTGGTTAACCCGCCGGTCCTAGCCGCCCCGACTGAAAAAGAGCCCATGCTTCTGTATATCGCGGCAAATTCCAAAGCAGTAAGTGTGGCAGTGGTCATTGAAAGAAAGGAGGAAGTGAAGGAATACCCAGTGCAACGCCCGGTGTATTTTATCAGCGAGGTGCTAACCCTTTCCAAGCAGCGGTACCCACACTGGCAGAAGTTGATATATGGGGTGTTTATGGCGAGTCGGAAACTTAAGCATTACTTCCAAGAACTCCCTATCACAGTGGTTAGCTCTGCCCCCCTTGGGGACGTCATCCAGAATCGGGAGGCAACAGGGCGGATTGCCAAGTGGGCAATTGAACTTGGGACGCACCACATACAGTATACCCCCCGCACGGCCATCAAGTCTCAGGCTTTAGTTGATTTCGTCAATGACTGGACGAAGTTGCAGGCTCCGGAAGACATGCCTGATCTCACTTACTAGACTATTTATTTTGATGGATCTAGGCAGCTGGAAGGATTGGGGGCTGGTGTGGTGTTGATATCCCCTCAAGGAGATAAATTCTGCTACGTTCTCCGACTCATGTTTCCATGCACTAACAATGCGGCGGAATACGAAGCTTTGCTTCACGGCTTGCGACTCGCCAAGGAGATGAATTTGACGCGAGTCATATGCTTTGGCGACTCTGATTTGGTGGCGCAGCAAGTTTCGGGTACCTCGGATTCTCGGGACCCCATGACGGCGGCTTACAGAAGAGCTGTGTCTGATGTGGCGGGTCATTTTCATGGTTATCACGTGGACCACATTGATCGGCACCTCAACGAGGCAGCTGACGCCCTCTCACGACTTGGTTCCCAGCGAAAGCCAGTTCCTCCCAATGTTTTTCTGGATATTTTACATAAACCATCCGTGATTCTACCATCGGAGGAGGAGTTGGCAATACCAGATCCTGAGTCTCAGCTCGTGGCGGCTCTCCACGTCACGCCAGATTGGGTTCTTCCTTATCTGGCTTATCTCGCTAGGGGCGAGTTACCAACAAACGAAGTTTCGGCTCATCAAATCGTTCGCCGCAGCAAATCCATGGTCATCATAAATGGCGAGTAATATAAGCGGAGCGCCTCTGGAGTTTTTCAGCGATGCGTTTCCTCCGAAGAAGGATGCATAATCTTAAATGACATTCATTCCGGAGACTATGGGCATCATGCCGGGTCACGCTCTTTGGTGTCAATGGCTTTTCGTCATGGTTTCTTTTGGCTGACAGCTCATCCAGATGCAGAAGATATAGTTCGTCGGTGCGAAGGATGCCAGCATTATGGGCGACAGGCTCATGTGTCGGCTCAAGAATTAAGAATGATCCCCATCACTTGGCCTTTTGCGGTCTGGGGGCTGGACATGGTCGACCCCTTTAAAATGTCCTCTAACAAGAAGACCCATCTGCTGGTGGCGGTTGATAAGTTCACCAAGTGGGTTGAGGCGGAACCTATTGGAGCTTGCGATGCGGAGACAGCGGTCAAATTCTTGAAAAAGCTGATTTTCCGGTTTGGATATCCGCACAGTATCATTACTGATAATGGTACTAACTTGTCCCAAGGGGCGATGCAGGAGTTTTGCCGTCAAGAGCATATTCGGCTTGACGTTTCTGCAGTCGCTCACCCACAATCTAATGGGCAGGCGGAGCGGGCGAATCAGGAGGTTTTGCGAGGAATTAAGCCCCGACTCATGGTTCCCCTAGAGAAAACCCCAGGGTGTTGGGTTGAAGAATTACCTTCAGTAGTGTGGAGTATTCGGACTACCCCGAACCGGTCCACAGGTTTCACCCCTTTCTTTCTGGTCTACGGAGCAGAAGTCGTTCTTTCTACTGATATAAGGCATGACTCACCTAGAGTCGCCGCATATGTGGAACAAGACAATGAGCTGGCGCGTCAAGACTCTTTGGACGCCTTAGAGGAGGCACGTGACCTGGCTGCGGCTCGTTCAGCTATCTACCAGCAGGATCTACGGCATTATCACAACCACCGGGTTAAGAGTCGGACCTTTCAGGAAGGCGACTTGGTTCTTCGGTTGATACAAGATCGTGCTGGCATGCATAAGTTATCACCGCCTTGGGAAGGACCGTTCGTCGTCACCAAGAATCTCCGCAATGGCTCTTATTCTCTGGTGGATCTTCGGCCTAACCGGCCAACCACGGAGGCTGAGTCAACTCGCCCCTGGAATATTGCCCACCTGCGGCCTTATTACACTTGAGCTCTTGAGCTTTGCATTTTGTAAGTTTTTCAGTTTCATTATGAAGTAATAAAGTTAAAAATACTCCCCAACTTGGGGGCTTCTTCATTAAAGAACAATTTTGTCATCCTGTTGCGACCTTATGAGCCGATAGAATCATCATCTTAGGGTGGCGCTTGAGCTTTCTGACTCGCCCCATCCTGTCGCGACCTTATGAGCCGACGAAATCATCAGCATTTAGGGTGTGTGCTCGAGCTTTCAGACTCACCTCATCCTGTCGCGACCTTATGAGCCGACGAAACCAGCATTTTAGGGTGGCGCTCGAGCTTTCTGACTCGCCCCATCCTGTCGCGACCTTATGAGCCGACGAAATCATCAGCATTTTAGGGTGTGTGCTCGAGCTTTCTGACTCACCTCATCCTGTCGCGACCTTATGAGCCGACGAAACCAGCGTTTTAGGGTGTGTGCTCGAGCTTTCTGACTCGCCCCATCCTGTCGCGACCTTATGAGCCGACGAAATCATCAGCATTTTAGGGTGTGTTCTCGAGCTTTCTGACTCGCCTTATCCTGTCGCGACCTTATGAGCCGATGAAACCAGCATTTTAGGGTGTGTGCTCGAGCTTTCTGACTCGCCTCATCCTGTCGTGACCTTATGAGCCAACGAAACCAGCATTTTAGGGTGTGCGATCGAGCTTTCTGACATGCCTCATCCTGTCGCGACCTTATGAGCCGACGAAACCAGCAGTTTAGGGTGTGTGCTCGAGCTTTCTGACTCGCCCCATCCTGTCGCGACCTTATGAGCCGACAAAACCATCAATTAGGGTGTGTGCTCGAGCTTTCTGACTCGCCCCATCCCGTCGCGATCTTATGAGCCGACGAAACCATCATTTAGGGTGTGCGCTCGAGCTTTCTGACTCGCCCCATCCTGTCGCGACCTTATGAGCCGACGAAATTGATGTTTTTATTTTCCTTCATGGCATGGCCACGAGGGTTTCAAAATCTTTTTCCTGATTCATCTTGAAAATATTTGTTATCATTTATTTGGTTTCACATATGTTGTTTTCAAAGCCTAAGTTAGGTTGATGATCAAAGTCACTTCATCCATGGCGGATTAAGCATTTTCAAGGATTCACAAATGGCGGATCAAATATTTCAAATCGCCTTAAGGGCGAGATAAAGATTCTTTCGAGAGTATCACAAAAGCAGTACCGACTTATGAAAAAGACCTATTACATGGCTCTCAGGCCAAATCGATGAAGTTTACTCTGTTGGCGCCTTCGGATCATTTTGCTGCGAGCTATGGCCGACTTCAATTTGCAAGTCGCCCAGTACCCAGTTACACTTGGCCAGAGCTGCGAAGTCATCTTCATCGGTCAGGATTGATGCCAGATCTGCTTCCAAGTCAAAAGGGTTCTTGGGTCGCCGAGGAGTTAAACTGGTCGTCACAAAGGTTGGCGGGCTGACCTTCTTGTTCTTGCTGTCATAAGTAGCCTGATACTTTGATAAATCCAGACTTGCTGCGAGTTGGGTTGCCGCCAGTCGGGAGTTCTTGACAACACGTTGATAGTCCTCTTTGACGAATTCTGACCCATCATCTTTGAGTTGAGGAAAGCCTGCCGCTACCTCTTCCGGGTTGATCTCTGGAGCATACGCCAAACAGCGACTCAAGGCAGTCAGAATCCCCTTCCGAGCGGTTGACCGAGTTAACTCGCCAATCTGAGGGGGAAGCGTGGATAGGTAGCCAACCATCTTCTCTATGGAAGTTATAGGCTCTTTGTCACCCATCACAGCTTTAACAGTTAAAACACTGCCGGTGTATAGTTGCTCTGTCAGCGTGTAAATCGCCTTCAGCATCAGCACACAATCATCCTGAAGGTTGGCGGCTCTCGGACCTGTGTAAGGAGTCATGATAATCAGCGACTTACAATAAGAGTTATTGATAAAAAACGGGTAGAAAAGATCAAAAGTTTGAGTAAGTTTACCAAAGATGGCTTGCGTCATGTTTGAGATATGACGCTTCAAGCCGGATAATTCTTGTTGCACAGTAGCCAGCCTTGCTTCAGCCTTCTCTACTCTTTTTGTGGCAGCATCTTGGTCAGCTTGAGCTCTTTTCAAATCGGCTTTGAGTTTTTCCAGCTCAGCCAGGACCAATTGATACTTCTCCTTCGACTTAGCTCGGGCATCTTGCTGCCCAGATATGTTTTTCTTTAAATCGCCAAGCGCTGATTCAGTCCGAGCAAGAGTTTCCTGTTGAAAGTACAAAATAAGGGGCAAGTCTCAGAACTATTGCAAGCAATATCCCTGACACTTGGGGGCTAATGTCTAATTTTTTCTTTTCATATGAAATTATACAATATCAAGACCCGACTCATCTTTTTACTGATGACCCGGCCCTTGGGGGTTACTGGTCGGAATTTTTTTCTAAATTTATCAAGACCCGGCTCATCTTTTTACTGATGACCCGGCCCTTGGGGTTACTGGTCGAAAGTTTTTTCTAAATTTATCAAGACCTGGCTCATCTTTTTACTGATGACCCAGCCCTTGGGGGTTACTGGTCGAAAGTTTTTTCTAAATTTATCAAGACCCGACTCATCTTTTTAGTGATGACCCGGCCCTTGGGGGTTAATGGGAGTAATACAATATAACAAAGCTTACCTCATGTTTGTTTTTTAGCATCCGTAGGAGGCTTTTCTCCATCTCATAACTCGCCTCCAGGCGACTTGCAAAACCGAGCAGAGTTCCTTGAACTCCAGATTTTCATATTCAGAAAGCCTAGCCTTGGAGAGTCCAGACTCAGGAATGGTTTGAGAGGAGGATGCCATATGCTTTGACAAAACCGTTGCCGCCGGTTTGGAGAAGCCGGTACCAGTAATAACTACAGCATCCGGGTCTTCTGCTGTCATCAATGGACTTGGCGACTTAAGGGCATCCATTGTTTCCTTGGGCGAGTTTGGAAGATCCATTTGATTTTCGGGCTCGCCTTGATTCGGGTTATCTTGGATCTGCACTGACTCTTTGATGGGCTCTGAAATTATGACAGGAGTTGGTCCACTGGTTTTCCTTTTCTTGGCATGTGCCCTAAAAGAGGAGAGAAGCGCATTAAGGAACTGAAAGTTTATTACCTTCAGATTCAAAGTAAGATTATCGAAAGACTTACCCAGGGACTCGAGTCATTGGCGGAAGTGTCGACATCACTGAGTCGCCAGACGTAGGAGGAGAGTTCTGCAAGAATTATACGTCAAAAATATAGGCGGGTTACAGAACGTGATCCAAAGAAACATGAAGAATGGTTATTCATGAGTACCTCATTTGGTTTCCTCTTGTTCGTTGCTGGTAAGCTGGACACCAGATCACTGGAATGACTTCGGGTCTTCCGATTTGAAGTATGTTGTGCTTTCTTCAGTAGGAAATTTGCGTCCAAACAAGCATTTGGGTGTGAGAAGGGAACTTTCCCACAAATTCGCCTGGCCGGCTTAGGTGGAGAAGGAGATGAATCGGAGGAAACAGAAATTACCTCAACAGAGTCCTCCTGGCTTTCGTTGTCTTCATTCTATTCAAGAGAGGCAGAGATATAAATACAAAAGTTAACAGTAGTGGATGGCGAGTGAAAAGAGGATAGGTTTTTACCTCCGAAAGTGCATCGCCGACTTGAGACTCATCGACTTCGGATGGCTCAGCCGCAGCAGCTTTGCCCTTGCCCTTGGTTTTCTTTGGTGGAGGCTTAGCGTGCTTTATGGCTGGCTTTTTGGGTTTCTTGGACCAAAATTTATCACCTTTCTGAAATAGCATATGTTACAAAAGCCACGATACAAGTGAAACATAAGAAGTAAAGACAAAAGGCGGGTTAGATTTGCTCACCTTGGGCGCCGGATTAATTTTGCAGAAAGGCTTGAGGCCAATTTGGCCGCATTTTCCCGTAGGCTCGCCAGTCAGCTTCTTGATGATGGTGACAATATCCTTTTCTGTTAAAGTCGTATGGAAATAACATTGAGGGTGATCTAAGGTGCCATCAAATTCGCACATTAGCCCGTCCCGGCGACTCAGAGGGAGGATGCGCCATTCGACCCAACAGCGGATCAAGTCAACCCTAGTAAGGCCGTTGTTTGTCAAAGATCTTAACTCGGACAATACTGGGATGAAGTCTGATTCCTCCTCCTCGGTGAGCTTGTCTGGAAATTTGAAATTTGTTGGAAGGCGATCTTTCCTGTAGCCCAGAAGCTTGTTTTCGCCTGCAGGTGAGGTCTCTTGACAATAGAACCAAGACTCGCCCCAACCTTTGGGATGGCTTGGCATGGCGAGTGAGGGAAACGGGCTATCCCTGCGGCGCTGGACATTAACACCGCCGAGTTCCAGGCTGGGGCCATTGAGAAATTCCGTTTGGCGATTCAGATGGAAAAAGTGCCAGAATAAGGGGACTGAGGGTTCAATCCGCACATAAGCCTCACAGAACACTTGGAATTGGCATAGGTTACCTATCGAGTTAGGTCCCAGATCCTGGAGGCGGACGTTCATGAAAGACATGGCGTCTCTAAGAAACTTCGATCCGGGCGGCTTAAAACCTCGCTCCAGGTGTTCAATGAAAACGACTATCTCCCCTTCTTTGGGGTTGGGGAGATCCTCTCCGAACCCGGTACGCCAGCCGATAACATTCTGAGGGTCCAAGTTGCCCGTTTTCACATAGTCTGCTAGTATGGTGTCGTCGACTTTGGTAGGAAGCCAGTCACTTTTGAAGACGGCGCCCATGCTACAAAGAAGTAAAGTACGGATGAATTTACACGCCTCGAACATCTACTGTAAGGGGTGAAATAAATTTATTTGACTCGCCAAACAATTTGTTCACGGACTGAGGGAAAAAGCTTGACCCACCATATTAAAAGCCGAGTTGGGTTGCTATGGCAACTTACGAAGTTTGGCTATTCACGAGAGCTGCGTTCTAAAGGTGTCGGAGACGTTCGTTCAAAACAGCAAAGTGCGAAGACTACAAACAACTTTTTGCAAACAGTAGGTAAATTATGGATCTACTGGACAGGTGAAAAAACATGAGAAAAGTGGCTGGATGCAGCAATTTATTACCAGGACAAGGTGGTGTCCTTCGCTTGATGAAACATTACTCTAGATTCGCAAGTAAGAGCAGATAAATGAAGGTATTCAAAGCATTGGCTATCTCGTCGACATTTGTGTTAATCAGCTAAGGACAGGCAACAAATGCTCGCGAAGAACATAAAGAACATGGCAGTGCTGGAGCTTCGAACGAAGATTAGATCTGTCCTTAAATGGGCGGTGGCCTAACCTGATGCTTTCGGTCGGAAGTGGTCGACGGCGACGGAGGCTGTTGGAGAAGCACGGAGGTCCTGTCGAGCGGAGAAACCTTTGACGGCGGCGGAGTTTTTGGTGAACGGCGAGGTGGTCGACGGTGACGCGGTGGTCACTGGCGGCGAACGGATCGGTCGCGGTACGAAGCTTGACGACGGCGAAGATCTATGGGCGGCGCCGAAGCCCCTTGGGCGAAGACGGAAAGTGCGGTCAGCGGCGGAGCCCTCGGGAGGCGATGAGACTTCCTCGCTGTGATAATGGGGAGGAGATTGACGAGACTGGTAGGTGGGATGCGCCAGTCCTGTTCCCCCCCATCTATTTAACAGGGCGGGCGCTGGAATCGAGGCGCCGTGAGCGGGAACCGCCGGGGAATAAAAAGATTCGCCATAATGGCGTTCTGAAAATTTTGGGATAACAATGCACCAGGATCCGTTGGGATTATGTCAGTCTTCCCGGAATTCGAGGGATAAGGAAATGCCAACAAGAAATGGTTTGGCGACTTAAAGATTTTCAGTGCCAGATGGCGGGTTACAATTTCTGACGTATGGAGGTCACGATTTGTAGAAAGGAAAGTATCCTTGTAAACCCTAAGGGTTCGACCTGTATATAAAGGCGAGTCCTAGGGACAGAGAGGGAGGTTAGAATTCATCGAGTGCTAGGTCTGGCGAGTTACGCTCTCCTTGTAATCGAAACCACATCTATACAAACCAAAGCAGGACATAGGCCTTTACCTCCTCACGAGGGGTTGAACCTGGGTAAATCGCCGTGTCTCTCCCGCTTAACCCCTTTAAGTCGCCACCAAGGTGCGATGGCTCCAGTACTAAGTCCTTTCACGAGGACATCTGCCGTGACAAAACCACGACACCAGGCAAGTCATTTGATCATGTATCACATATGTTTTATGCATCGTAGTTATACCATCCTATGCCCAATTGCATGCTGAGTAGGTACTTGGAAATTATGGTTACATATTGTAGTATCATGTGGTAGGCACCCAACAACCCCGTTACTTGGCCCGGGACGAAAAATTTCATATTGCTATGCTTGAGTAGACGAGATTCTGGTTGAGAGTTCATCACGAGAGATGCAAGAATAATTTAATAAACAAGACCGGTTAAGTCAAGACTTTCCAAGACCTCGTGAAGCAATGCAACTCTGGGTGAAGGACGGTTTGACGGGCTCCCTGGAGAAACCAGTGGACAACCCCAGGATGCTGGAGACGTGCCATGACATCTTGCGGAAAGCTTCACCCAAGCTCGAAGAGACGGACGGAGGCTTCAAGACCCAAGGCTTACCTGCACAGCCACAAGTCATTATGGGCTCTGGCATGGTTGGACAATGCGGCAACTCTGGATAGGCGGTGCTAGCAGATGTAGAAGAATGGTAGGAATGGATGGGCACCGACAGGGATTCAGAGGGACCCGTTGAAAGACCATGTTTTGATCATCCGGTCTTCAAACACCCCGACGTGCAAGGACATGCTCGGAGACGATCAAATCTTGTGGGGAACGTGTGCAAAACTCTCCAGAGTGCCCAAACCTAATCGATTAGCCGTGTCCACGGTCATGGACAACTTGAGCCGAAGGCATTGAAATTTCCATGAACTCTCGACACAACTTAATAATGATGTGGGAATTATCAACAACTCGGGTACGAGAATTGGTTGGCGGAACCATCTCGTTAAGAACAAACAATGTAGTAATATTTTGCTTTCAACCCTCTCTTGTTGTAGGAGAAAATTGGCTTTATGCTAAAACTTATAGCCCCATCTGCCAAATATGCTTGTAGAGATAGTTGGTTATTATTTTCCCCTCTCTTTGTGACTTGCCAGTATATTAATTATGTTGACCTACACGGCTGCAACGTCTTATGTTGCAGATATTTTTCTTCTACGAGTAAGAGTACGATTCAGGGTTACGGACTACACTCAACTTGCCGTTGGTGTTTATTGGGACTCCACTCCCTTGACTGCTTCCGCTGAGATATTTAAGGTATATATCAATTTTACGCTATTTACATGTGATTGCACTTTGATATATACATTGATGTAATGTGTGTGCCAGCATACTGATCCAGGGATGGCACAGATACACAGAGGCTTGACTCGTTTTGAGTCGGGTCGCTACAGGAACTATCATTGATCAAACTTGTGCACTTGCTAGCATTCACACTTCATAAATTACTTCTTTTATCATTTACCTATTCGAGTATGAGAGGGAATTAAGCTTGGGACTGCTGATACGTTTCCAATGTATCTATAATTGATGAAGTATTCATGCCATGTTTACAATAATTCTATATGATTTTGGTATGATTTTATTAGAACTAACCCAGACTGACGTTGTTTTCAGTAGAACTACTGTGGTGTTGTTTTTCTTGCAGAAATAAAGGTACTCACAATGAGCTGAAAAATTAAGGAAAATATTTTTGGAAAATATAAAAAATACTGGAGCAAAAAAAAATACCGGAGAGGAGTTCCGAGGGAGCCAAAAGCCACCAGGGCGCCCCCACCCCACCCTAGGGCGTGCCCCCGTGGGTTGTGGGCCCCTCGAGCACTCCCCTGACGTGATTCCAATGCCAAATGTTCCTATAAATAAAGAAACCCTCGAAAAGAAACCTAGATCGGGAGTTCCACCGCTGCAAGCCTCGAGAGCCACGAAAAAATAATCGGGAGCCCGTTCCGGCACCCTAGCGGAGGGGGAAACCATCACCGGAGTCCATCTTCATCATCCCAGTTGTATCCATGACGAGGAGGGAGTAGTTCACCCTCGGGGTTGAGGGTATGTACCAATAGCTATGTGTTTGATCTCTCTCTCGTCTTCTTGAGATGGCACGATCTTGATGTATCACGAGCTTTATTAATCTAGATGAATCATATGGAGTTTTCCCCTCTCTATCTTCTTGTCATGAATTGAGTTTTCCCTTTGAAGTTTTCTTATCAGATTGAGTCTTTAAGGATTTTAGAACACTTGATGAATGTCTTGTGATGGTATATCTGTGGTGACAGTGGGACGTTCAATTGAACTACTTGATGTATGTTTTGGTGATCAACTTGCGGGTTCCGTGACCTTGGGAATCTATGCATAGGGGATGGCACATTTTTCGTCTTGACTTTCCGGTAGAAAATTTGGGGCACTCTTCGAATTTTTTTGTGTTGGATTGAACATGATGATTCTGAAATTGTGTGATGCATATCGTATAATCAATCCCACGGGTACTTGTGGTGACATTGGAGTATCTAGGTGACATTAGGGTTTTGGTTGATGTGTTTCTTAAGGTGTTATTTAGTACAAACTCTAGGGCTGTTCGTGACACTTATAGGGATAGGTCATAAGATTGATCGGAAAAGATAACTTTGAGGTGGTTTCGTACCCTACAATAATTTCTTTGTTTGTTCTCTGCTATTGGTGACTTTGGAGTGAACTCTTTGTCGCACGTGCAGGATTTATATACGATTCAACTATGTTAGTATTGTTGAGAGAATTGCACTAGTGAAAGTATGAACCCTAGGCCTTGTTTCTAAGCATTGCAATACTGTTTGTGCTCACTTTTACCATTTGTTACCTTGCTGTTTTTATATTTTCAGATTACAAAAACCTATATCTACCATACATATTACACTTGTATCACCATCTGTCGGTGTCCTGAAGACTGGGGTCTCCAGTACCCGAGACTTGTGCACGGGCATCGGCAACCCCTTCGACGGCAAACCCTATCGGGGACCTAGGAGAGACGAGCACAAGACTCGCCAAGGCCACGCACAGGTCAGCGGGGCGTGAAGCAGAAGGCCAAGTCATGAATCCCCGGCAAGCACCCTTGTCTGGAAGACAAGCGAGGCCCCTGCAGAGCGCAAGCCCGGCAAGCCCTACGCCCAGAAAGCGCCTCACCGGCAAGACCTTGCCAACCACCATCACGCTAGCGCATCCTCCATGTGCCAGCACAACGCCCATGTCTCGATACACCTGGGTACGTGTCGACATACTCCTGAGGAAGACCAGGGAGTCTGACAAAGCATTTACGGCGCATGACGCCATAGTAACACTATAACCTGACAGTGTACCCTGTTCACTATACCTCTCGTGAATCCACTGTTTTGCCACTGTTGATGACCCCTTTTACCTATAAAAGGAGGCCCAAGGCATAGTTCTAGGCGGGTAAGAGAATCCCGGATTAGGGACGATATAAATCTATAGTAAACACTCAACACAACCAATTTGAATACACAAGGCAGGAGTAGGGTTTTACGCTTCCGGGCGGCCCAAACCTGGGTAAAAAGTCTTCTTGGTGCCGATCTCTAGCTCTGCTCTTGGTGTGATCCCTCTCTCCCCGCCGTACCAGTAAGGGATCTGTTGAGACTCCCATAGGTGTTGATCGCCCCGACATCTTTGGCGCGCCAGGTAGCGGGACTCACGCTAATCTGAGCAAGCAAAGCGTCAGCTCCTTCGACATCGATGCTCGTCGCGACTCCCAAGAAGCAGAGCATGGCGATGGTCGTTCCACTCGCACACAGCTTTTCAGTGCCTGCGCAGACGCACGACAGCACGGACGCGGGTGGAAGGAGCGGAAAGACTAAAGTTCCACACCATCCGACGAATACACCTCCCGAAGCGTTGTGTTGCTGTCGAGAGTGTGCGAGGGGGCTTCGACGAGGCCTCTAGCACATACTCTGGCTGACGCACCTCTCCAGAGCGCTGCATTGTCATCGAGGATGTGCCGAAGAGCCACGAACCCCCGCGCGCACTCCAACAAACGTTCCTCCCCGGAGTGTTGTGTCGCTATGGAAGGTGTGCTCGGGGCTCTGTCAGCATGGCCAGATGAAAAGAAGTGCACCCCAGCAAGCCTCTTTCCTACAGGATTGTCAAAAATTGTCGGCAAGGACCTTACCGGCAAGAAGGTTGTCGGGGAAAACACCAAGCCTGCCGGGGGACGTCAATTCCCGGCAGGCGTTCGAACACCCGATGTTCTTTCTCAAAACAGAAAGGGGTACCTCAGCATAGAGATAAGTTGCAAACACTCTTAGTATGATTTTGAGTAGCTAGGTTGTTCCCCTTAGGAGCTTCTGATTCTTGTATGGGAAACCTGCGCGCGGAAGAACCGTGCTAGGATCAGTGCACCCTGACTCTACTTTGAACTTGCTCAACGATTTAGGCAGCCACAAAGGACCCTTATTTTGTTCCAAGCTTGTTCAGCAGTTCAGGTAGCTATGTAGCGCCTTATCTCGTTTCGAGCACAGCTCAACGATTTAGATGGTTGTGCTCAATGCGGCAAGGCATCTTGCCGATAACGACCCCTCTGTACATACTCTAGGGTTGTTCGTGACACTTGTAGGGATAGCTCATAAGATTGATCGGAAAAGATAACTTTGAGGTGGTTTCATACCCTACAATAATTTCTTTGTTTGTTCTCCGCTATTGGTGACTTTGGAGTGAACTATTTATCGCACATGAGGGATTTATATATGACTCAACTATGTTAGTATTGTTGAGAGAACTTGCACTAGTGAAAGTATGAACCCTAGGCCTTGTTTCTAAGCATTGCAATACCGTTTGTGCTCACTTCTACCATTTGTTACCTTGTTTTTTTATATATTTTCAGATTACAAAAACCTATATCTACCATCCATATTACACTTGTATCACCATCTCTTCGCCGAACTAGTGCACCTATACATTTTACCATTGTATTGGGTGTGTTGGGGACACAAGAGACTCTTTGTTATTTTATTGCAGGGCTGCTTGAGAGAGACCATCTTCATCCTACGCCTGCCACGGATTGATAAACCTTAGGCCATCTACTTGAGGAAAATTTGCTACTGTCCTACAAAATTCTATGCTTGGAGGCCCAACATGAGTCTACAAGAAGAAGGTTGTGTAGTAGACATCAAAGCCCATAATTCCTTTCTCTCGATACAGCTAGGTAGCTCGAAGATGTATCATGGTCTAAAGAAAATATTATAGTGGACTCGCATGAAACATGAGCTTGCTTAGTTCGTGAATGAGTGTGATGTGTGTCGCACAGTAAAGGCGGAACATCAATGTCTAGTAGGTCTTGTTCATCCTTTGCCTATACTCGAGTGGAAATTCGATCATGTGGAGATGGATTTCGTAACCGGGTTTCCTAAGTCCAAGAAGGGCAATGATTCCATATTTGTGTTCATCGACAAGTTGACTAAAGTTACTCATTTTTTCGGTCATCAATCTCGGCAGCCGAGCTGGCAGAGCTGTAAACTTCAAGGATAGTTTCTTTGCATGGTGTTCCTATGCTCATTTCTTCATATCATGATAACATCTTTACTTCCATGTTTTGGGATTCCTTTTAGATTGTGATGGGCACCAAGGTCCGTTTCAATACTGCCTTCCATCCTTAGACTAGTGGTCAAGTGGAGAGAGTCAATCAAACCCTTAAAGATATGCTCGGAGCTTGTGTGATTTTTTGGCATGAAGTGGGAAGACTACCTCCCATTTGCCGAGTTCTCATACAACAAAAATTACCAACCAAGTTCACGCGAGGCCCCTTTTGAGATTCTATATGGCACGAAGTGTCGTACCCGCTCAATTGGTCTGAAACAGGTGATCATTCGATTCTTGTGAATGACATGATCACTGAAGCAGAAAAAATGTGTTGTCTTATTCGGGTTAATGTCAAAGTTGCTCAATGCCATTAGAAGAGCTACTATGATAACAAGCATCGTGACATGAATTTTATGATTGATGATTTTTTCTATCTCAGGGTGTCTCCCATGAAGGGCAATCAGTGCTTTGTCATCAAAGGAAAGCTTGCTCCATGCTTTGTCGGTCCTTTCAAGATTGTTGCGAAAAGAGGTGACCTTGCTTATCAGCTAGCGCTTTCACCCAATTTCTCCAATATGCATGATGTATTTCATGTCTCCCAGCTCCAAAAGTGTTTCAAGACCCCCGAGCGCACAATTGACTTCCAAGAAATTGATCTTCAGCCACACCTTTCCTATCATAACCATCGAGTTTCCATTCTTCAAGAGAGCAAGCGCAAGACTCGCAACAAGTATATCAAATTCCTCAAAGTTAAATGGTCACAACATTTCGATAAAGAAGCCACTTGGGAACACGAGGACCTTCTCCGTTCCTAGTATCCTGAGTTCTTTCAATCCTAGATCTCGGGTCGAGATCCTCTTTTAGTGTGGGAGAGTTCTAACAGCCCAAGTGCATTACCTTGCAATCTTTGTAATATTCCATGTATGATACTTCCAAGTTTGACCTCATGTGTTGGGTTTAATAAAGTTTGCCTCATGTCATCATGCATCATGGCATCATGTCATCAAGTTGCATTATGCTTGTGTGTAGTGCTATGATCAGGTGGTGTTTGAATGTTGTGTGAGTAATTTGTATCATATGATAGCTAGTAGTTGCCTTCATAGAATTCTTTGCTCACTAACCACATATTCCTTTTAATCAAATTATATGGTTGTGATAATTTTGCTTGCTCTATTCCAATCACTTAAATTTTCCAAAGTTCTCTAATATTGTGTAGGGTGTTTTAAAATAGTACTTGGCCATGTGTACTATTTTCCCCTTCTGTGGCTTTTGCAAAAGAGATTCAATAGTAATTAAATAGATGACTGAATTATTTTCTCTAAAAATGCCCAAACCATTTTTATTAAATGGTGCATGATTTTTGAAGCTCAATTATATTTTTGTTCCATCCTTAAACCTCCCTCTATTCTCTGTGTGGTATTTGCAAGAATCCGTTCTAAAACAAAAGGAAACATTTTATGTTGTTTGGGAGAGAGAGTAGAGTTAGTGGGCCCATTCCAGCCGCAGACCAAGTGCCATCGCGGCCCAGCAGCACATTACATCCCAGCAAGCTAGCCGTGGGCTCGCCCGTGCGTTTTCCAGCATGGACGTCGGTGCCGGCTCCACTTGCGAGTGTCCCTTCCCTAGCACTTTTCCCTTCCTCTCTTCCCCTACCTCTCATAGTAACTTTTAGGCGCCAGCATCGGAGAGCCGCCTGATGACGAGGTAATGTATATACTTCTCGCCCCCTCGTTGGTTACCCCAAGTGCAAGGTTGAGATGTAGTCAGCAGCAAGTTTCCCTCACACATGGACTGTAAGGTTTATCGAACCAGGAGGACTCCGAGGTTTAACAAGTAGGTGCACTTTGCCCCTGTCTAGCAGAAGACGTGGCCCTGCACACACAAACAAATAACTTTGCTCCCAACGAGTAAAGAGAGGTTGTCAATCTCTCCGGCCTTGTAGTTTGCAATGGTTCAAAACACAAGTGGAAATAGTAATGGTGATAGCAATGGGAAAGTAAATAAAGAAGTAAATGGTGGAGGTGTAAGCAATGATGGGATATGGACCGGAGTCTCGTGATGTTCTCTAGTGATGTCTCTCTCCCAAAAGACGGTAAACAACTATGCGAGTTAAAAAATTACAGATAGGCAATTGATAGAATTATAAACGCACCGCGATGCTAATCATGCTCATTGATTATTCTAAGGTTCAAAGTAATAGGCAATATGCCAAGACAAATAGACCGTTCATTCATCAGCATCTACTTACTAATCGTCCACCTAGAGATATCTATCCAGAACATCTCGCAGGTATTAAGTTGCGAGTCCCACCCAAAGTGTAAACTCAAAGCAACGGACAATTGCATTAACGAACTATGCGTAAGGTAAACAATACTTGCAACCGCGGTCACAAGAACCATTGTTTTATCCTTGGTGGCAACAACACATACCCTAGTATCATGTTTCTATCACTCAAGCTAGACATTGAGGGGCATGAACCCACAATCATGCATTATGCTCCCTCTTGGAGTTACAGTCTACTACTCGGCCAAAGTAATAAACGGTAACAGAGAACATGCATGAATCAATAAGAACATAATATAAAAGGATAACTAAATATATAACTCACAATAATCTGAACATAATCTCATAATCCAACGGATCCCATAAAACTCAACATAGCAATAGCAAGAGGATTACATATATGCCTTGATCATGTAGGGCAACTCAAAAGGACTAACCATTGAAGCACAAGATTGGAGAGAAGACATCACATAGCTACTGGTCACGGACTCATGGTCCAAGGAGGACTACTCATGGCATGTCCGGGAAGCATCCATGGTTGTGGAGAAGCTCCTGGAGATTAATCCTCCCTCCAGCGGGGTGCCGGGAAGAGGTCTCCTGGCGCTCTCGATCTCGAAAGCGCTGCGGCGGCGGAACGGTGGAGGAATTCCTGATTCTGGATATGTTGGAAGGGTTTTCTCATGGAGGAGTAAATATAGGCTGAAGGAGGGCACTGGAGGAGGTGGAACCCACCCAGGCGGCCTCCTGGCATGGCCAGGGGCCAGGCCGCGCCAACAGGTCGCCTAGGAGGCCTCTGGCCCCCCTCTGGCCCATCTTCGGTGATCTTTGGACTCCCTTCACGCTAATTTTTACATATTTTTTCTGGAATTTTGGAGGTTCAGAAAATTGAGTAAAAGCCACTGCAAAAAAGACATCAATAGACAGAAACTGGCACTGGGTGCACTGAGTTAGTAGGTTAGTTCAAACATGTGAAAATGATATAAAAGTGTTGCAAAACATATAAAAATGTCATCCAAAAGATCATGGAACAAGCAGAAATTATAGATACGTTAGGGACGTATCAACATCCCCAAGCTTAATTCCTGCTCGTCCTCGAGTAGGTAAATGATAACAGAAATAATTTCTGTGGTGACATGAAATCTCACATATAAGAACTACAAAGTAAAGCAAGTAAGAAATGCAATTCAAGTCAAGACAATAACAAGCAAGAATCTATATCTAGCATTGAAATTAGCAAGGTAAGAACATAAAGGTGCAAGATCTCTTGCTATCCGTGACTCGAATGTCTCCAAATGGTGTTTGCGTGCAAGAAGTGGGAGTTGGGTTGAGAGTAAAAATAGTTTTTTAATTGAGAACTCAATCTATTAAAATTTCACACTTGGTCTCCTTCGGAATCTAATTTTGACTCATCCCCAGACCACTACTCAGGTGCAAGTAAAAATTATCCTCTCCCTTTCAACTTTGAGCACTCATGCAATGCATGAGCGTAAGCAAGATATATTGGCACTTAGGATAACAAATAGAATAATGATGGGGAAGGAAGACAAAAGGAGTGTGAAAGGCTCACATCAATGAGGACAATCATAGGTGAGAGAAAACCAAATGATAGATATGATGTCAGGAGTAGGGATTGCCATGCAACGGATGCACATATGAGCTATGATAAGATCTCCAATGGAACTAGTGGGGGTGCATCCAACTTGTTTGCTCATGAAGACCTAGAGCTCATTTGAGGAGGCTCATCATTGGAATATGAAAACCAAGTTCTATAGTGTAAAGGTCCCCACATAGTTATGCATGAATGATAATCTCTATGTAGTACTAATATAACAATGGAGTACGAGTGTGGATCTTTTAAAAAGGAATAGTAGTGTTGCCCCCTTCTTTTTTTTCTCTTTTTCTCTTTTTTTAATTTTTTGTGGCCTCTTTGGCTCTTTCTATTTATCTCTCATTTGTCCTCTTTGGGATCTTTTCATTTTGTCCTCTTTGGGATCTTTTCCTCACTTAAGGGCAACACTCTATTTTTTTACAAGAGTAGCAAGAAAAATCTTCACACTTTATAGGAAGTACTCAACATAAAGAACAATGATAACAATCATGATGTATGCAAATGTATGCCCCTGCCAGTGTAGGAGGATATGCAATGATACTAGCGCGTCATGTTTCAAAATAATAATAAAGGCACATCCCAACTAGCATGCGGCTCCTGGACCAAGCAAAAGCATGTATGACATGAAGATCAAGTCATGAAATGATGGGTGTTGCATGGAAATGTATCTCGGAAAGGCTATGGAAATGCCTTAATAGGTAGGTATGGTGGTTATTTTGAGGAAAGATATAATGAGGCTTATGTATGCTAGAGCGTAACATGTCATGGGTTTGGATGCAACGGCAGAGTTTGCTCCAACTCCCAAGATGAGAAAGGGCAATGCACGGTACCAAAGAGGCTAGCAAAATATGGATGGTGGAAGTGCCAATTATCAAATACTCACATTAGTCTAAAGAACTCATACACTTATTATCAGTAACTCTCTGTCTAGTTAGGAAATTCACAAAGAAACAAGCACCTCAAGGAGGAGTGTTTGGGGGTTTGGTTATCCTTGCGCATCCTCAACCCATGGTAACGTGAGGGTACTCTACATATTCCAACCCCTCCGGAGGTTAGCGATCAATTTAATAGCTAGAGTTCTCAACTAATTTTAAATTTTTGGAAAACACACGGATTTCCCAAAAATCGACACCTATCACTAATAGGCTCAAGCTCTAGGCACCAATAGTCCAAACATTACTCAAATCAATACCTCAAAACTATTGCAAGTTACTACTATACTTAAATAGCAACCTTAATTACCTATTCATGCAAGACACACAACTCAATGCAAACAAGCCAACTCTCTAAACAAGATATTTCAAGAGATATCCAAAATCAACCTAAAGAAATAAATAGCTCTTAAAAGAATAAGCATAAAAACTAAGAGCTAAGCATAATAGTAACTATGGAAAGATATAGAACACACAAAAAGGATAAACATGAAAACTCATGTGGTGTTCTACATTGGAGTGAAACATTCTTCTCTACCAAGCAAAGAAGGATAGGATCCAACTTGTTATGAACATCAAGCAAAACTAAAACAAACTAAAAAGTAAAGAGCAAGACGCTCCAAGCATAGCACATAACATATGAAGTGATAAAAATATAGCATGGAGATGGACGAACTGATGATTGTTGATGGAGAAGGGGATGCACGGGGCCATCCCCAAGCTTAGACGCTTGAGTATCCTTGAATATTTATTGGGGGTGCACGGGGGCACCCCCAAGCTTGAGCGCTTGACACTTCTCGATCTTCTTTCATCATCTTCCATCGCATACTTGAAAACTCCCTTCATACGCAACTCATCATAAGCTGATTAGAGTGGTTAGTTTCCTTAATAAAATAATTTACTCTCTACTGGAAATAAATATTTACAGGAAGATTATCTGTTTCTCAAGATTTCCAGAAGATTTTTGCAAAGAAAAAGCAATCTTAAGCTTTGCAAAACAATGAAAATGCAAAGCAGGGCAGAATCTAGGAAAAACAGACCAGCAGGTAGTAAATAATTTTTTTGGGACACTTCTGCAACTCAAATCAAAAACCTCAGAACTGACTCCAGAAAGACAATTATATAGAGCATTTTTTCAAAAAAAAAACAGATCAAAAAGATGATTTGCTGAGTTTTGGTGAATGTTTCTATCACGCATACATAATCTGTTTCTGGACAGCATGTCACAATTTTTGCACTTTCTTGCAATCGGAGGCTAAAACTTGGCACAAAGCTTAAAAATAAAGATACAATGATATTGCTACAGTAGTAAGAAACATCAATACCACTAAAAACTGAAAGTAAAAAGTCAAAGTAATGATAACAAGGGTTGTTTCCCTAGAGCTCTTTCTTTATAGCCATTAAGATGGGCTTAAGATTTTAATGATGCTCTCGTAGGAATAAGAGTTGTAGAACAAAAGAGAGCATAAAGAAGCAAACACCAAACACATTTAAGTCCGACATTCTTCCTATGCATAGGAATATTGCAATAGAATAATTCATTGATGCACAAAGCAATAAGCATAGGAAGGCAAAACAAGTGTAGCTTCAAAATCTTCAACATAAAGAGAGGGAACTTGATATTATTAAAACATCTATAAGCATATGTTCCCTTCTCATAATAATTTTCAGTGGGATCATGAATAAAGTCAACAATATAAGTATCACATAAAGCATTGTTACCATGATTCACATGCAAAAAGGTACTCTTACTCTCCAAATAAGCATAATCTTTCTCATTGATAATAGTGGGAGTAGGACTATCATAAACAACCTCATATCTTTGGGGAGCCCATGGTTAGGACATTTTAGCACTAAAGTTTTTAGTCTCCCCCAAGATTGAACTATGCTCTCTACGTCATGAGGATAGAAATTATAAGCATAATTCATATTCTCATGGACTTCATGAAGAGGATAAAACTTGGAATAAAAGAGAGACTGGATCTCTTCCCAATCATGTAGGTGAGAATTATCTAGTACGTATACCATTCCAATAATTTTCCTTTCACTGACAAGGCAAATAATTTCCTTATGACTCCATCTCTTGTCAAACCTGAAATGTCAAACTACTCACAAAGTTCTGTAAGTTTTAACAAATGAATACTAGGATCGACTGTTCCATCTCCTGCATAACAGTCATTCCTAATTATTTCAATTATCATCACACGTGGTACTTTGAATGGGATACATTCAGTAGGTGGAGGAGACTTCTCTACCACGGGTGTGGTAAAGCGGCCTTCCCCAAGCAGCAAACTAAGAGCATACTTTTCCATAAGCCCATCTGTCTAGAAAGAAAACTAACAAGATTAAAAAGCAAAGGTAAAATATGGTGTGCAACTCCCCTATCTTGAGGACTGGAGTCCACGGCAACGGCGCGAGAAACTTTTGCTTGATGACGAGGTAATGTATATATTTCTCGACCCCTCCTTGGTTACCCCAAGTGCAAGGTTGAGATGTAGTCAGTAGCAAGCTTCCCTCACACAGAGACTGTATGGTTTATCGAACCAGGAGGACTCCGAGGTTCAACAAGTAGGTGCCCTCTGCCCCTATCTAGCAGAAGACGTGGACCTGCAAACACAAACAAATAACTTTGCTCCTAATGAGTACAGAGAGGTTGTCAAACTCTCCGGCCTTGTAGTTTGCAAAGGATCAAAACACAAGTGGAAATAGTAATGGTTATAGCAACGGGAAAGTAAATAAAACAGTAAATGGTGGAGATGTAAGCAATGATGGAATATGGCCCTTAGTCTCGTGATGTTCACTAGTTATGTTTCTCTCCCAAAAGGCAGTAAACAGCTATGCGACATAAACAAATTACACATAGGCAATTGATAGAATTATAAACGCACCGCGATGCTAATCATGCTCAATGATTATTCTAAGGTTCAAAGTAATAGGCAATACGCCAAGAGAAGTAGTTCGTTTATTCATCAGCATCTACTTCCTAATCATCCACCTAGAGATATCTGTCCAGAACATCACGCCGGTATTAAGTTGCGAGTCCCACCCAAAGTGTAAACCCAAAGCAACGGACAATTGCATTAACGAACTATGCGTAAGGTAAACAATATTTGCAACCGCGGTCACAAGCACCGTTGTTTTATCCTTGGTGGCAAAAACACATTCCCTAGTCTCATGTTTCTGTCACTCAAGCCAGACATCGAGGGCCATGAACCCACAATCATGCATAACGCTCCCTCTTGGAGTTACAATCTACTACTCGGCCAAAGTAATAAACGGTAATGGAGAACATGCATGAATCCCTAAGAACATAATATAAAAGGATAACCAAATATATAACTCACAATAATGTGAACATAATCTCATAATCCATCGGACCCCATCAAACTCAACATAGCAATAGCAAGAGGATTACATATATGCCTTGATAATGTAGGGCAGCTCACAAAGACTAACAATTGAAGCACAAGATAGGAGAGAAGACATCACATAGCTACTGGTGAGGGACTCATGGTACAAGGAAGACTACTCATGGCACATCCGGTGTCGTGGTTTTTTCAAGGCAGATGTCCTCATGCAAGGACTTAGGTTTGAGGCCATCGCAACCATGTGGCGGCTTGAAGGGGTTGGTCGGAATCGAGAGACGCGAGTTTACCCAGGTTCGGCCCCTCCGATGGAGGTAAAAGCCTACGTCCTGCTTGTGTTTCATTGATGAAGATGATGAACTCGATTACAAGGGTGCAGACTCGGCACCTCTAATCTCGGGGGTGTCTAATCTGTCTATCTCATGATTTGTCTTGTCTAAACCTAAGCTGAGAATCTGTCTATTGAGACGTCTAGAAAAACCCAACCCCCTTGGGGCGTCTCGCCCCTCCTTATATAAGTTGAAGGGGCGAGTTACATATAGAGTCCAAGCCGGATTTAGGCTTAGCATATTATGACTCTCCATCACGGGCTTCTCTTCATGGGCTTCTGAGTCCGGGCGACTTACGAATGGATTGCTGAGTCCCGGGCGACTTACAAACGGATTTCTGAGTCCCGGGCGGCCTACGACCGGGCTGCTTACAACCGGCTACTTACAAACAGATTGCTGAGTCCCTGGGGGCTTACGACCGGGGTGCTTACCGGGCTGCTTACGACCAGGCAGCTCACAAACAGATTGTTGAGTCCCCTGGCGGCTTACGACCGGGTTGGTTACAACCGGGCTGCTTACGACCGGGCTGCTTACAAACAGATTGCTTAGTCCCGGGAAGCTTACGACCGGGCTGCTTACAAACAGATTGCTCTGAACCGTCTGCCGGGTCAGACCGCAGGGTATATCCCCGACATTAGCCCCCAGGTTAGCTTGAATTTATTCATGGTAAGCTCCTGAAAAAGGAATATCCAATAGGCTAAGTGACCGGCTCTCTCCCTTGGCTGGTTTATGAAGTGGCTCCTCAGAAATCCGGTCTCTTCTCCATATGACTGAGTCATTTTCACAATCATCTTGCAGGTCCATGTCCTTTGCAAAATAAATACATATGCCATTGAGTCAGCCTCCAATGCTTTGGTTTGATGAAAATTTGGGGAATAAGAAATCTACACAATCTTGAACCAGCTTCTCTTGCTTCGGCGGGTTATGTTTGACAATTGCGGGTCATCATTGCTAATGGCGGGTTATGATTATTGGTAATGCCCCGTCAAACAACTGAACTCAAATTGACTATATCGAATTATTGGGGATAAAGAAATCCGTGTGATGTTGAGCCGGTCTCCCAGTACTTCACCTCCATGACGAAATAAAATGTGCATTTTTTGATATATTCATATTACTTGTAGCCTCCAACGGTCGGGTCATCAGTGTGTGACGGGCCGGATCTTCAATTTGAACCTCATGATTTGTGAAACATCTTAGTGCTGTAGCCCTCAAGTGTCGGGTTGTCTTGCCTGCGGCAACCCGGGACTTTAGAAATTATGATCTAAATAGTGTAGCCCCCAAGGGCCGGGTCGATTACTTGTGGCAACTCTGACTTCCACGTTCTTCTCTTTTGAAAATAAAACATCATATGATGTAGCCCCCAAGGGCCGGGTCACTATGCAATATTGAGCAGGGACTTTGTAGATCTGACGATGGAACCTTGAGCAGCAATGTGTAGCCCCAAGGACCGGGTCATAATAAAAATGATGAGATGGTTCTTCCTTGAATCCATACTTGAATAAAAAGAGACCTGTAGGTGGGTCTGTTGATGATGTGATGATTTGAAAAGCGGATTGCATTAGCCCCCAAGTGTCATGGTGCATGCTTGCAGCGACATGAGACTTTCATACTTTGATGTAATCTTGATTTGAATAATGTAGCCCCCAAGTGCCGGGTTGTGTGCCTGCAGCGACTCGGGGCTATTCGTTCCATTGTAGAATAAAATCATATCCACTCTATGAACTGATGATGCCTTTGTGATAAAAGAAATCCTTGACCGTGGTTGCAATGTAACCCTGGCAAATATATCCTTGAGAAATCCTTATGTTTGAGAAATCCATAAGTGTTGTAGTTTACTACAGAGTACAAGTTTAAAGAAATCCAAGGGCCGGTCAATTAGATGACTCGGCATTATATGTGATAGGGCGGCTCTTCGACAATAGTCAATTCTTCTGAGCTGGCTTAAAAACCCCAATCATTTAACACTGGTTATGATAAACCATGATGATAATCCAGCCAAATTGGCAATTCAAAGATTAATTTGCACCTGCAAGAATTTATGCTTTGACCCGGTTTGAAGATCGGCATGATATGTATGTATGATGCATGATGCAATGCAAGATGATGCATGTATATGACAGAATAGTGTTGGTTACACCATAGCCGACTCAGTGAGTCTCGGCGGGTAAGACGAGCTCTCAAGGCTCTAGTGGTACCCAAAAAATGTTAAGCCGGCTCAATGAGTCACGGCGGCCGGCTCAGTGAGTCGCGGCGAGTTATAAAACTTTTTATGAAAACTTTATGGAAGTGCCACAAAGATAATCATAAAATTCGTTGGCTCGATGAGTCGCGACAGGACAATACGAGTTTGTAAAATTCTAGTGTTACCCCAAGAAGGCTTTTGCAACAGCCTGAATTATTTAGACCGGCTGATCAGGCGCGAGTCAGGCTTGAGTGAAGCAGGTTCAGTGAACCAATAGTTTGTCTATTTTCCATGCGTTGGCTCTTGCCAATATCTTTCATGTTTTAACCAAGGCAAGTTCAGGGTCCAAAAGCGGATTGACTCACCAAGAGTACATGGGACCATAGACCAATTTGTCCAACACACAGTCCAGTATAACCATTTGTAATCCGTTAATTTTTCGCTAGCCAAGAGGGTATTCAGGCTGAACTCAGTGAGTGGAAGCCCCCAAGTGACCTATGATTAGGGAAAAGCCAGACATAGGATTGTAGAAGAGTATACGCTCTTACTACAAAATGACTTGGGAGCTAGTAGCCCCCAAGTAAGTCGGCTTAATCCTCAAAACCATATAAGGCGCCCATGTTTGAACCGTGCAATGTGGCAACTTTGGTCCTCTTTGGCTCACCAGTATCCAGTTTTCAAATAAGTGCAGCATGGCGACTTATGCTCTTTGATACTGATAGCGTCCATGCTTGGACGGCTTATGAATCATCCGCCAATAAGGTCGGGCACCCATGTTTGGGCAGTCGCATCATGGCGACTTGTATTCTTAGGAGATCTTTAAATCTCTTCGTCAATGAGGCATCAGCCCTCGAGACCGGCTTAATTTCCCTGTAATGACCCGGGGTTCTTGAATTATTCATCCCAGTTGAGTCTGCCGAGCCATGTCCATGTAGCTCCCAAGTCTTAAGTTGACTCAAGGAGGCGGCTTGAGAGTCTCCATACTTGATTTTGACATAAGCCGGTATAATGTTTGATGGTTGCGCACGTCTGTTGGGCGGTTCATATAAGTGAGCACTGTATCGGCAGGTTCGTGTAATTCGAGCCGTGAGGGCGGCGACTTGCGTCCTTCTGTTGGACAGCTCGTACTGGTGAGCACTGCACCGGCAGGTTGATGTAATCCGGGCCGTGAGGGCGGCGACTTGCGTCCCTCTGTTGGGCGGCTCGTACAGGCGAGCACTACACCGGCATGTTGATATAAACCGGACCATGGGGCAGCGACTTGCGTCTGTCTCTTGGGCGGCTCGTACAGGCGAGCACTGCACCGACGGTTGATATAAACCGGACCATTGGGGCGGCGACTTGCGTCCGTCTGTTGGTGGCTTGTACATGTGAGCACTGCACCGGTGGTTGATATAAACCGGACCATTTGGGCGGCGACTTGCGTCCGTTTGTTGGCGGCTTGTACATGTGAGCACTGCACCGGTGCGTTGGTCTTGACATGGGAGAGTTATATGGACCCTAGAATCATTTGCGGCATGGTAAACCGTCTTGACCGCACGGACATGAGAGTTGGCCGCGTCATTGTAATCCGTCTTTGGTCGTGCGGACCTGAGATTTGTCCGTGTCATCATAAGTCACCTTGGTCGCGCAGACAGTAGAGTCGGCCGCGTCATTGTAAGTCACCTTGATTGCGCGGATGTGACAGTTGTCCTCATTATTTGTAAATAGGCACGGGCGACGAGTTGTCCGTCAATTATAAACTGACATGGTACGACGAGTTGGCCGCGATATTGTAAACCGACGCATGAGTCCATTGAGCAACGCCAGTAATATTATACCACATTTGTAGTGAGTACTTGTCCTGCGTAGAAAGATAATGTAGACCAAGTAATTGTCCTTTCAGAAGAATTATACATACTAATAAAATATATTGGATGAATATCACCTGATATATTTTACTTAGCTTATTTAGCTGCCCCATTGTAGATGAATTACGGGTAGCACTTGACCATCACGCACGCACAGGGCACAATCCATCCATCATCCATCCACCATTTACAATAGCTGGAAGAGAAGCAGCCGGGGCAGCCCTGGTGCCGAAGCGGAATCGGCGACGGCGGCAACAGCGAGAGCCTGGCTCACGGCGGCTTGAGCCGTGGTGGCGGATCGAGTGTAGCAGGACGGAGCCGACGATGGCACGGACCCGACGCGGTGTGTGTAAGGTGGAAGAGACGGAAGCTCGGACGCGAAGCCATGGCACAGGGAGTGTGGACGGCGAGTAGGCGCGGTATGGCCGGCCGTGAAGAGCTAACTCGGGGCGACTGGGGCGGCCGAGCAAGGCGAGGTTCGTGAGGCGGTTTGCACAGGTCAAGGCGGGTTGGAGCCATGGGGCGAAGCAACATGAGTGTGCGGAGGTAAGTGTTGTGGCGTGGCCGGCGGTGGAGAGACGACTCGCCGTGAGTCAGGGTGAGGCCAGGTGGAGGCGAGGTAGAGGCACGGCGCGCGGGATCCGTCGAGCGCGAGGTGGCGAGACGGCGGCTCATGACATGACAAGTTGACCCGCGGGCACGACGGAGCAAGCCGGATGCGAGGGGGAGGTGTGGCATGCAGGATCCATCCGGTGCGAGGACAGCGGCGATATATAGGGCCGACGCCCACCGGCAACTCGACAAACTCATCCAAGCGTGCTAGGAGTAGTGGCGATGGCTTCAGAGGCAGGGCCGACTCGTGACGCTTTGCAGAGAAGAGAGGCATGGTGGAGCCAGCTGGTAGGGGTGGCGGCTCGGTCGGAGACGGCCTGCAGCACCAGGAGTTTGCGACGGCCTGAGGTGCGATGGCGGCTTCATGCGCGGTCAAGTCCGAGAAGGGAGATACTGGGGCGACGACTCGAAAACGAGGTTGATCTCAGGCAAGACTCGGAGATGCGTCGGTGGAGGTAGAGCAGAGGACGAGCCGACTGTTCGAGGTGGTTCGGCGCAGCAAGCCGGACCAGAGGCAATCCGGCGGGTTTGAATGCAAATTCCTTTGCCTCAATCCGGTCAAACCGAGGACATTCTTTCCTCCGTTGATGCTTGCACCAACCATCAGCGGATTTCTTGTCCCGTTGGATGTTTGGAGAGGTGGAATCGGTCCAACGAAGGCTGCTGTGTCCAGGCACTTTCCGTAAATTCTCTTCTGTTTATCATCTTGAGACATGAATCCATCTTGATCTGTGATGACTTTGCCAACAATAACTGATGCCTGTCATCTGATCTAACCGATGCTGCCGCTAGAACTTCTTTTCGGTTTTCAATTGATGAACTCGAAGATGATCCGGCGGGTTAGAGCAGAGCTATCCGGCGGGTTGGAGCAGAGCTATCCGGCGGGTTGGAGCAGAGCTATCCGGCGGGTTGGAGCAGAGCAATCCGGTGGGTTAGAGCAGGGGCCATCCGGCAGGTCGAGGTGGTTCGGCGGAGCAACGAATAGGGTCGTGCAACGGGAGTAGGCGCGATCGGCTCAAGCAGCATGCAACACCGTCGGGTCAATAGCGGTGGGTGCGGCAGATCGGGGTCGGCGGTCGAGGTCGGCTCGACGGAGGCCCATGCGATGGCTCACGCAGGCGAGGCCGGCGCGGGAAGCGGCGACCATGGTAGAGGCAGTCCGTTAGGGGCGAGACAAAAACGAGCCAGCATGCGGGACGGAGCCGGCCGATGCGCGGCAACGCGTGCATAGCCAGGTGGAGCGACCGGGGCGGGTCGTGAGGACATGTTGTGGCAGCGGCGAGAGGTGCAGCGAGGCGAGTTTTCCTTTGCTGCTATCCGCTCGACATTGGCCCTGTTTGGATACTCTAACCTGGTTAGAGTTAGAGTTAGATTCTAACCCTTGAACTAACCTGAACTAACTCTAACTCTAAAGGTGTTTGGATGGGAGGGTTAGATGGACAATGAATGCTCTTTTTTAATTATTTGACTACTTTGGACCTCTCACTTTCCCTGGACCCAAACTACTCTAACCCAAAAAGCACCTTTTGGGTGGGTTAGAGTTTTTGAGTGGGTTAAATGCATCTAACCAACTCTAACCCACCTGTTTGGATCTTTGAGGGTTAGATGGCTCAAATCTAACCCACTCTAACTCTAACCCTATGATCCAAACAGGGCCATTGGCTGGCTTTTTGATCTTCACGTTGGTGTACGTCCAACTAGTACTAGCCTCGGGTAGTAATGGTACTAGCACTAGGTACTGTGGCCATGTAAACTCGAATTTTGATCCTAGTTGTGACTACGATCCAGCACCAGCACTTGCAATCGGATACGGGTCCGGGCGGATCTTTTTTGATCTCGGTGACTAGTAATAACAGCAATGAACTTGATTGCATCACCAAGGTACCACGTGTAGCTTCGGTAGTATACGTGTATTTTGGGACATAGCTAGCACTTTGTACTAGCGCCTTCACGTGCTGATGGATGGACCTGATCTTGGTTAGCTTCACGTGAATGGCTGTAGGGTCGCTGCTCCTCGGGAGTAGCAACACCCAGGAACACAGAAACAATAGCGACAAATCACCTCCACACTTAGACGCGTACGGAGAGTAACAGCAACTTGCGGACGTGAGTAACAACGGTGGCCTGTAGCAGCAACCGATCAGTGGAACGGACGGACGAGCAACAGGAATTTATAGGGCGGCTTAGCAGCGGAGATTTCTGTCGATCCCGGGCTCTTAATCCGGCGGCGTACGTAAACGCAACCCTAGCACTCCTCTCAAAGTCCTATATCCTGTTCTGATTGCTCCATTGCAATTTTCTCTAGCATTGTTCGTCTAAATCGATCTTGAAATGGAAGTTGATGTAGATCTTGGTGCCGGCTCTTACGGATCCGGCGGGTCATAAGCTTCTCGATCCCTAGGAGAGATCCCTTAAGGAACACAATACCACCGTGCAACCTTGCCCCATGGTGGACGCCAACTGTCGTGGTTTTGTCACAACAGATGTCCTCGTGCAAGGACTTAGGTGTGAAGCCATCGCAACCATGTGGCGGCTTGAAGGGGTTGGTCGGAATCGAGAGACGCGAGTTTACCCAGGTTCGGCCCCTCCGATGGAGGTAAAAGCCTACGTCCTGCTTGTGTTTCATTGATGAAGATGATGATCTCGATTACAAGGGTGCAGACTCAGCACCTCTAATCTCGGGGGTGTCTAATCTGTCTATCTCATGATTTGTCTTGTCTAGACCTAATTTGTGAATCTGTCTATTGAGACGTCTAGAAAAACCCAACCCCCTTGGGGCGTCTCGCCCCTCCTTATATAAGCTGAAGGGGCGAGTTAAATATAGAGTCCAAGCCGGATTTAGGCTTAGCATATTATGACTCCATCACGGGCTTCTCTTCGTGGGCTTCTGAGTCCGGGCGACTTACGAACGGATTGCTGAGTCCCGGACGGCTTACAAACGGATTGCCGAGTCCCGGACGGCTTACGACCGAGCTGCTTACAAACAGATTGCTGAGTCCCCGGGCGGCTTACGACCGGGCTGCTTACAACCGGGCTGCTTACGACCGGGCTGCTTACAAACAGATTGCTGAGTCCTCGGGCGGCTTACAACCGGGCTGCTTACGACCGGGATGCTTACAACCAGGCTGCTTACAAACAGATTGTTGAGTCCCGGGCGGCTTACAACCGGGGTGCTTACAACCGGGCTGCTTACGACCTGGCTGCTTACAAACAGATTGCCGTGAACCGTCTACCGGGTCATACCGCGGGGTATATCCCCGACATCCGGGAAGCGTCCATGGTGGTGGAGAAGGTCTCGGAGATCAATCCTCCCTCCAGCAGGGTGCTGGGAAGAGGTCTCCTGGCGCTCGCGATCTCGAAATCGCTGCGGCGGCGGAACGGTGGAGGAATTCGCAATTCTGGACATGCTGGAACGGTTTTCTCGTGGAGGAGTAAATATAGGACGTTGAGGGCACCAGAGGAGGTGGGACCCACCCGGGCGGCCTCCTGGCGCGGCCAGCGGCCAGGCCGCACCAGCAGGTCTCCTAGGAGGCCCCTAGCCCCCCTCTGGCCCATCTTCACTGATCTTCGGGCTCTGGTCACACTGATTTTTATATATTTTTACCCGAATTTTTGTAGCTTTGGAAAATTGGGTAAAAGCCAGTGCAAAAAAGACATCAGCAGACAGAAACTGGCACTGAGTTAGTAGGTTAGTCCAAATATGTGAAAAATGATATAAAAGTGTTGCAAAACATATAAAAATGTCACACAAAAGATCATGGAACATGCAGAAAATATAGATACGTTAGGGATGTATCACCGCCGTGGCAGCCAGCTAACCCACTCGCCCCTCTATTTAACCCCCCTCCCTCGGTGTAGTGACCCAACTCGAAACGAGTCAAGTCTCTCGTGTTTCTGTACCATCCCAGGATCATGCTGGTACACACACAGTACATCAATGTATATATCGAGAGTTCAATCACACAGCTTTATTAATCGGATCTCATATCGAGTACTTTATTACAATAATGATTACAATAAAGAGGCTGAAGGCCAAACTCATGAGATAACTAACGAAGACTAGCGGAAGCTTCGAAAGCAGACGAGTTCATCTGACTCCAGGGCATATCACCGAGCGTAGATTGTAGCCTCACTCCTGGTCGGAAAAGTACTCTGCAACATGGCACGATGCAGCCGTGTAGGTTAGCATATTGAATATTCTGGCAAGTCACAAAAGAGGGGTGAAATAGTAACATCTATTCTACATGCATATATGGCAGGTGGGGCTTGTAAGTTTTTAGCGTAAAGCAAAGTTTTCTCCTACAACAAGGGAGGGCTAAAAGCAAAAGATTACTACATTGTTGGTTGTTAACAAGTTGTTAATAATACCCACATCATTTTTAATTGTGTTGAGAATTCCGGGTAGTTTCAGTTCCTTCGGCTCAAGTTGTCCATGACCGTGGACTCGGCTAATCGATTAGGTTTGGGTACTCTGCAGAGTTTTGCACACGTTCCCCACAAGATTTGATCGCCTCCATTGAATGTCCTCGCACAACAACGAGTTTGAGAACTGGATGATCAAAACATGGTCTTTCAACGGGTTCCTATGAGCCTCTGTCGGTGGCCATCCAATCCTACCGTTCTTCTACATCTCGTAGCACCGCCCGTCCAGAGTGGTCGCGTTATCCAACCAATCCTACCGTTCTTCTACATCTCGTAGCACCGCCCGTCCAGAGTCGCCGCATTCTCCAACCAAGCCATAGCCCATAATGACTTGTGGCTGTGCAGGTAAGCCTTGGGTCTTGAAGCATCCTTCCATCCCTTCGTGCCTGGGTGAAGCTCTCCGCAAGATGTCATGGCGCTTCTCCTTGCATCCCGGGTCGTCCATTGGTTCCCCCAGGGAGCCCATGTAAACCGTCCTTCACCCAAAGGTATATTGCATCACGAGGTCTTGTAAAGTCTTGGAGTGTCCGATCTTGACTATCATATTCTCACAACACTCGTGATAAACACTCAACCATAACCCCGTCTACTAAAAGCATAGCAAAGTAAGTTCATCGTCCCAGGCCAAGTAACAAGGGTGTTGGGGTGCATACCACATGCTACTACATCAAGATCCAAAATTTTCCAGGTACCTACTTTGCATGCAATTGGGTGAAGAAAGGTAGAACTACAATGCATATAAAACATAGGTAAATAACATGATCAAAGTGACTTGCCTTGCTGATGGTTGTCGAGTTCAAGCGCTTCTAGGTAGCAAGCTTCGCACTCCGAGTGATCTAACTATACAAACAAGTTCACACAATAAGCACCACGAGGTCTTGAAAACAAAATAAAATAACTATCACACCAAAACTAAAACATAAAGTAGTGCAATTATCTTTACATAACCAAAACAGAATCTGTTTTGGTGAAAATCCCAAGTAAAAATATTTTAAAAAAATTGAAACTTAAACTACTGAAAGATAAGATCAATAGTGATCAGTAGGAAAAAGAATTAATTAAAAATCTATTTTTAAACTCCTGATATAAGCAAAACAAGATTTAAACCAAATGTGTTCTAAATCTAATTTTATAATTTCAAATATAGACAAATTATATGTTTTCGGATACTACAAGAAAATTTTGATCTAACGCAAAAAGAATCAACTTCATTGGATTTGTAGATTAAAAGTTATAAGGAAAACAAAATGAGGACTGGTTCTGTTTTGAAAACAAAAAACGAAAATCTAAATATTGAACAGGGCGAGGTGGCGATCTCTGGTTGGCTTAGACCTGTGGGTGATCGGTGTAATCTAACAAACGTCCGCATATTAGAAGAAAACTGTTCGGGCTTTAACTGATCTATTATTGGCCCTAGGATCAAGATCTAACGGTGCAAAACAAAAATAATAAAAAAACAAAGGGAGAGGGGGAGTGTGGGCTCTCTTATAGGGGGGTCGGCACGCGCCGGGATGGAAAGGAGAGGGAGATCGGGAAAGAAATTTTTTCTGTCACCATGGCTAAGGAAGGCTCTGTGAACGGGACGAAAGAGACAGAGGAGGAAGAAGATGATTCCTGTCGGGCCAGATTTTGGAAAGGTCTTAATGGACCAGTGCCCTATTTCCATTTAAAAGAGATATCTTTCCTATTTTCAAAAATCGGAAAGTAAACGATAAAAGGGAAACCAAATAAATTCGGAATAAATAGTTATTATATACTAAAATTATCATAAAAATAAAATCTAAAAGATGGGCATTTTTCCACGGCCAAACTAAAAACTAAAAAAAAAATGTTTTTTCAGAAAATTCCCTAAATGATTTATTTGCCTTTTGCAAATATTTTTTTCAAATAAAACTTGGGTTTATGGTTCAAATATTTCAAGAAATACCCGTGCTTTTGTAGGGTCATGTTCCTCCACTCTTTCTTGCCTGGCGAGAAATTATTTCCGTCATTTCGTGTGCGAAGAAAATTCTTGAGCCAAAATAAATTGCAAAGCACAAATCGAAATAAAACCTCATGTCACATTTGTTCCAATCAAAATGCATAGATGCTTAGCTACATATTGTAAATCATTCCAAAATTAGGAAATTTGGGATGTTACAAACCTACCCACCTTAAGATGAATCTCGCCCTCGAGATTCGGGTTGGCTAGAAAATAGATGCGGGTGGTCTCGACGAAGATCTTCTTCTCGTTCCCAGGTGGCTTCTTCCTCGGTGTGATGACTGCACAAAACTTTGCAAAACTTGATGATCTTGCTATGAGTAACTCTATTGGCAGTCTCGAGAATCCTGACGGGTTTCTCCTCGTAGGTCAGATCACCGTCAAGCTGTATGGCCTCTAGGGGCATTGTATCTGTCAACTGAATATCGGTCATCTCATCATGGCATTTCTTCAACTGGGAAACATGGAAAACATCGTGAACTCCGGACAATCCTTCCGATAATTCCAGTTTGTATGCAACTTCCCTCTACGTTCAAGAATTTTGTAGGGGCCAATGAATCAGGGTGCTTACTTTCCTTTTACACCAAATCTCTTGATTCCTCGTAGTGGAGACACACGAAGGTATGCTCGGTCTCCCACTTCGTATGTTACTTCCTTGCGCTTGCTATCAGCATAACTCTTCTGTCTGGACTGAGCTATCTTGAGTCGGTCACGGATCAGCTTGACCTTCTCTTTAGAATTTCTGGTAAGGTCGGTACCAAAAAGTTTTCGGTCTCCAACACCATCCCACATCAGTGGTGTTCGGCACCTCTTTCCGTATAAAGCTTCGAAAGGGGCCATCTTCAGACTGGTCTGATAGCTGTTCTTGTATGAGAACTCGACATAAGGTAAATTGTCGTCCCAGCTAGACCCATAGTCTAGTGCACAAGCTCTCAACATGTCCTCCAGAATCTGATTGACTCTCTCGGTCTGTCCATCAGTCTGAGGGTGAAAAGTTGTACTAAATTCCAATCTCGTTCCCAAGGTTTCGTGTAGTTGATGCAAAATTTTGATGTGAACTGGGTCCCTCTATCTGACACGATACTCCTCGGAACTCCATGCAGACACACGATCCTGGTCATATAGATCTTGGCCAGCTTAGCACTCGTGTAGGTAGTCTTCACGGGAATGAAGTGGGTTACCTTGGTCAAACGATCGACCACTACCCAGATAGAATCATAACCTGAACGGGTCCTGGGTAATCCTATGATGAAGTCCATACCAAGCTTCTCCCATTTCCACTCGGGTATCAGCAATGGTTGAAGTAATCCTGCTGGCTTTTGATGCTTGGCCTTTACTCGCTGAGAAACATCGCATATTGCTACAAATTCGGCAATATCCTTCTTCATTCCTGTCCACCAGAACCTTTCCTTTAAGTCCAGATACATCTTGGTGTTGCCTGGGTGTATTGAGTACGGGGAATCATGGGCCTCCTGAAGTATCAACTTCCTGAGTTCAGGATCATTGGGCACATAGATACGGTCCTCAAACCATATAGTTCCGTGTTCATCCTCACGAAAACCTTTAGTCGTCCCGTCATTCATTCTCTGCTTTATCTCAGCTATCTCCTCACCTGACTTGTGTGCTTCGCGGATCTTTCCGGTCAAAGTGGACTGAATTTCTAGGGTTTCCACGTATCCTCTTGGGACTATCTCCAATTTGAGCTCTCTGAGATCATCGACTAACTCCTGGGGTAATCCTCCCGCTATGAGTGTGTTCACATAACTCTTACGGCTCAAAGCATCCACTACAACATTTGCCTTCCCTGGATGATAATGTAATCTCATGTCATAGTCCTTGATCAACTCTAGCCATCTCCTATGTCCGAGGTTCAACTCCTTCCGCATGAACATATATTTCAGGCTCTTTTGATCAGTGTAAACATCACAACTATTTCCGATCAGGAAATGTCTCCAATTCTTGAGAGCATGCACTATGGCTGCTAGTTCCAAGTCATGCGTCGCATAATTCAACTCATGGGTTTTGATCTGTCTAGATGCATAGGCTACAACTTTTCCTTCTTGCATGAGCACTCCTCCAAGTCCTTGATGAGAAGCGTCACAATAAACCTGGAAATCCTTCCGAATGTTTGGCAATATCAGCACAAGGGCTGTAACCAGAAGTTTCTTTAACTCTTGGAAACTGGCTTCACATTCCTCGGTCCAAATATACTTGGAATCCTTCTTCAACAACTCTGTCATGGGCTTGGCAATCTTCGAGAAATTCTCAATAAACCTCCCGTAATATCCGGCAAGTCCGAGGAAACTGCGGATCTCCTTAACTAAAGTGGGTGCTACCCATTCGGTAACTGCTGCAACCTTGGCAGGATCCACTGCTATTCCATCTCCCTAAACGACGTGTTCGAGGAATCCGACTTCCTTCAACCAAAATTCACATTTGCTGAACTTAGCATACAGTTGATGCTCTCAAAGTTTCTCCAAAACTAGACGCAAGTGTTCCTTGTGTTCTTCCTCATTCTTGGAGAATATCAGTATGACATCGATGAACACCACGACAAACTTGTCCAGGTATTCCATAAATACCTTGTTCATCATATTCATAAAATAAGCCGGAGCATTATTCAGTCCAAATGACATGACTGTGTACTCATACAGACCATGCCTTGTGGTGAAGCATGTCTTGGGTATATCTTGTTCATGAATTTTCAGCTGATGATACCCGGATTGAAGGTCGTTCTTGGAGAATACTCGGGCTCCAACTAACTGGTCAAACAGATCATTGATCATCGGCAAGGGATACTTGTTCTTGATGGTCGCCTCGTTCAATGCACGATAATCGACAACCATTCTCAAGGATTTATCCTTCTTCTCAACCAAGAGCACTAGGGCTCCCCAAGGTGAAGAACTTGGGCAAATATACCCCTTGTCTAGCAACTCCTTAATTTGCTTCTTGATTTCTTCTAAATCATTTGCGGGCATTTGATAGGGGCTCTTGGATATTGGGGCTGTCCCTGGTAACAGTTCAATCAGAAACTCAATCTCCCTATCTGGTGGCATGCCTGGTAATTCTTCTGGAAATACGTCTCGGTAGTCTTGCACGACCGGTACTTCCTCGTGAACAACTCCCGTGAGAGAGTTCACCCGTTTACTCCGTGACGGGCGTTGCGATACGTACTTAATCCTCTTCTGCTCTGGTGGTGAGCAAAGTGGACTTAAGGGCCAGTCAATATCCCTTCGTACTTGGCCAACCAATCCATGCCTAGGATTACATCCAATCCCTGAGACTCTAATAGGACGAGGTCGGTGGGAAACTTATGGTTCCCAATGTTGAGACTCAAAGCATGGCATCCTATCCCGGCTGTCATCATGCCTCGTGGGGAACTGACCTTAGTAGGTTTGCTGAGGGTTCTAGTTGGTAAACTATACTTTTCCACAACTACCCTTGATATGAATGAATGTGTTGCACCCAAATCAAAAAGTACCAACACTGGACGTGAATTTAGCAAAAACTTACCAACCACAGTATCAGGGTGATCATAGACCTCTTCAACATCAATGTGGTTCACCTGAGCTCGGGGAAAAAGATTGGGATTCCTTGCTGTTGAGTTTCCATTGCCGTTTCCATTCCCCTGCTTGTTCTAGGGACATTCAGTGGCATAGTGTCCCGTCTTCAGGCACTTGAAGCAGGTGATATGAGTCAGATCCTTCTGAGCTGGAGCGGGAGGGTGCTGGTTGCCATTGCCATTCTTGAAGTTGTTGCCATTGCGGTGGTTCCCATTTCCTCCATGGTTGTGGCCTCCATGGTTGTGCACTGGGTGATTATGGTGGGTGTGTCCTCCAAACTTACCGGAGCCAGTCCCGGTATTCCCCGAATAGGGGTTGTAGCGAAGCTTCTGCTGAGTGCTGGAGTTGAACTTCCCATTGGCATACTTCCGTTTGCGATTTTCAATCTGCTGTTGTTTCCCCTCCAAGATGAGGGCCTTATCTACCAGCTCCTGGTAGTTGTTGAAGTTGGCCACCGTCAGCTGAATACTCAACTCATCATTGAGACCTTCCATGAACTTCTCCTGCTTGGCCGCATCATCGGCCACATCTCCAAGTGCATAATGAGCAAGCATGCTCAATTCATCAACATACTGATCCACAGAGCGAGTTCCTTGGCGTAAGTTGTGAAACTCACGCTTCTTCAGACTCATGGCTCCAGCTGAGACATGAGCGGTGCGGAAGGCTTGCTTGACCTGTTCCTAGGTGACACCAGCGATGGGATAAGTGGTGGTGTAGTTCTCCCACCAAGCAGTTGTGGGTCCTTCGAGTTGGTGCGTGGTAGCTTCAGTACATCCAGCAGTGATTAGTTCTCTCTCCATCTTGCGGAGCCAATCATCTGCCACAATGGGCTCAATACTGGAGGAGAAAGTCGGAGGGTTTAACCTCAGAAAGCGGGTGAGATTGTCGGCCTGGGGTGGTTGATGGTGGTTGTTGTTATTCTGATTCTGAATGAGCAACTGCATTAGGGTGTTCTGCTGTTGGATCAACTGAGCAAGTTTCGGCGGAAAGTTGGAAGCAGGGTCACGTCTCGGAGGCATCTGGTGTTTGTAGAGGAGTGGGGTTAGCATAGAACAAGGGTCTAAAGAGTAATTACACTACCCATATGAAATGCAACAAACAATTATCACACCACACATTTTATTCATTATCACCACAAAAGGTTCAACACGGGGATACAAGTGGCGACATCCTAGACATCGGCCTAAACGTTTAACGATAAGATAACATTGGTGGACTAGTCTATGTGTCCTCCTTAGAAAACCATGGTGGTGGATCCATCGGTGGAGCTTGCTTCGTAGTCCTCCACATTGCTGATCAAAGGGGCTACGTCTCCTTTAGGGTGAAGGTTCTCACCCATGTCCAGTTCTTCCTCCAAATATGCGATACGAGCTTTCAGCTTCTCGATCCTCTCCAAGAAGTCCTTCACCTCCAATTCATGCTCATAGTGGGCTTCTCGGGCTTCGTCTTTGAGGTCGAGTTCGCGGAGCGACGGTTGCTTGACTCTCTTCGTGTCCTTGCCAACACGAATCTCCAGAGTTCTGATATGTGCCTCCATGGTCTGGGCATAGGACAGGAGAGCATCGTCAGTCTTGGTCAAAATGATTTCTCCATCAGCTCCTCTCCGAGAGACCGTGAATAAGTCCGGTGAGATCGGACAGCCTGTGTACTCCTCCTTGATTCTCCCGAGTGCACAGTGAACCGCTATGTCCCTGCCGAGAATCCAGCTGGGTGCGATGGACTTGAACTCCACAGGATCGGTGCGCGGCTCGAAAGTTCTTCCGGGGATGTGCACCTCAATCCTGTAGCGTGAATCTTCCGGGGAAGACGAGGTAGGCTTCCTGGTGATGGTTGGCAGAGCAATCCTCAAGTCCTTGGTGATCTGCACCAGCTCCTTTCCGAAGGGCATTGAGGCGTCGGGCTGGCAAAACTCCGTGATCATAACGGGGATGAAGGTGGCCATCTAGAAAATATTGGAAGATCGGAGAGAAGTCAGAAATGAGCAGAAGAGAAAATATAGAAGATTTAAAGATGTAATAAAATATTTTTCTTCCTAAGGCTTTTCCAATCCTAGAGGTTACGTCCTACGGTCAGCGTGTGCTCTGATACCATATCTATAGCGATCCAACTTGAAACGAGTCAAGTCTCTGGTGTTTCTGTACCATCCCAAGATCATGTGGGTACACACACAGTACATCAATGTATATATCGAGATTTCAATCACACAGCTTTATTAATCGGATCTCATATCGAGTACTTTATTACAATAATGATTACAATAAAGAGGCTAAAGGCCAAACTCATGAGATAACTAACGAAGACTAGCGGAAGCTTCAAAAGTAGACGAGTCCATCTGACTCCAGGGCATATCACCGAGCGTAGATCGTAGCCTCACTCCTGGTTGGAAAAGTACTCTGCAACATGACACGTTACAGCCGTGTACGTCAGCATATTGAATATGCCGGCAAGTCACAAAAGAGGGGTGAAATAGTAACATCTATTCTACATGCATATATGGCAGGTGGGGCTTGTAAGTTTTTAGCGGAAAGCAATGTTTTCTCCTACAAGAAGGGAGGGCTAAAAGCAAAAGATTACTACATTGTTGGTTGTTAACGAGATGGTTCTACCAACCAATTATCGTACCCAAGTTGTCAATAATACCCACATCATTTTTAGTTGTGTTGAGAATTCCGTGTAGTATCAGTTCCTTCGGCACAAGTTGTCCATGACCGTGGACACGGCTAATCGATTAGGTTTGGGTACTCTACAGAGTTTTGCACACGTTCCCCACAAGATTTGATCACCTCCGTTGAATGTCCTCGCACTACAGCGTGTTTGAGAACCGGATGATCAAAACATGGTCTTTCAACGTGTTCCTCTGAGCCTGTGTAGGTGCCCATCCAATCCTACCGTTCTTCTACATCACGTAGCACCGCCTGTCCAGAGTCGCCGCATTGTCCAACCAATCCTACCGTTCTTCTACATCTCGTAGCAACGCGCGTCCAGAGTCCATAATGACTTGTGGCTGTGCAGGTAAGCCTTGGGTCTTGAAGCATCCTTCCATCCCTTCGTGCCTGGGTGAAGCTTTCCGCAAGATGTCATGGCGCTTCTCCATGCATCCCGGGTCGTCCACTGGTTTCCCCACGGAGCCCATCTAAATCGTCCTTCACCCACAGGTATATTGGATCACGAGGTCTTCTAAAGTCTTGGAGTGTCCGGTCTTGATTATAATATTCTCACAACACTCGTGATAAACACTCAACCATAACCCTGTCTACTAAAAGCATAGCAAAATAAATTCATCGTCTCGGGCCAAGTAACAAGGGTGTTGGGGTGCCTACCACATGATACTACATCAAGATCCAAAATTTTCCAAGTACCTACTTTGCATGCAATTGGGTGAAGAAAGGTAGAACTACAAAGCATATAAAACATAGGTAAATAACATGATCAAAGTGACTTGCCTTGCTGATGGTTGTCGAGTTCAAGCACTTCTAGGTAGCAAGCTTCGCACTCCGGGTGATCTAACGATACAAACAAGTTCACACAATAAGCACCACGAGGTCTTGAAAACAAAATAAAATATCTAACACACCAAAACTAAAACATAAAGTAGTGCAATTATCTTTACATAACGAAAACATAATCTGTTTTGGTTAAAATCCCAAGTAAAAATATTAAAAAAATGAAACTTAAACTATTTAAAGATAAGATCAATAGTAATCAGTAGCAAAAAGAATTAATTAAAAAGCTATTTTTAAACTCCCGGTATAAGCAAAACAAGATTTAAACCAAATCTATTCTAAATCAAATTTTATAATTTCAAATATAGACAAATTATATGTTTTCGGAAACTACAAGAAAATTGTGATCTAACTCAAAAAGAATCAACTTCATTGGATTTGTAGAATAAAAGTTATAAGGAAAAGAAAATCAGGACTCGTTCTGTTTTGAAAACAGAAAACTAAAATCTAAATATTGAACAGGGCCACGTGGCGATTTCTGGTTGGTTTAGACCTGTGCGTGATCGGTGTAATCTAACAAACGTTCGCGTATTAGAAGAAAACTGTTCGGGCTTTAAGTGATCTATTATTGGCCCTAGGATCAAGATCTAATGGTGCAAAACGAAAATAAAAAAAACAAAGGGAGAGGGGGAGTCTGGGCTGTCTTATAGGGGGCTCGGCAAGCGCCGGGATGGAAAGGAGAGGGAGATCGGGAAAGAAATTTTCTCTGTCACCATGGCTAAGGAAGGCTTTGTGAACGGGAGGAAAGAGACAAAGGAGGAAGAAGATGATTCCTATCGGGCCAGATTTTGGAAAGGTCTTAATGGGCCAGTGCTCTATTTCCATTTAAAAGAGATATCTTTCCGATTTTCAAAAACGGAAAACTAAACGATAAAAGGGAAACCAAATAAATTCGGAATAAATAGTTATTATATACTAAAGTTATCAAAAAAATAAAATCTAAAAGATGGGTATTTTTCCACAGCCAAAATAAAAACAAAAAAAATATTCTTTCAGAAAATTCCCTAAATGATTTATTTCCCTTTTGCAAATATTTTTTTCAAGTAAAACTTGGGTTTATGGTTCAAATATTTCAAGAAAGAACCCTCCTTTTGGAGTGTCATGTTCCTCCACTCTTTCTTGCCTGGCAAGAAATTATTCCCGGCATTTCGTGTGTGAAGAAAATTCTTGAGCCAAAATAAATTGCAAAGCACAAATCAAAATAAAACCTCATGTCACATTTATTCCAATCAAAATGCATAGATGCTTAGCTACATATTGTAAATCATTCCAAATTAGGAAATTTGGCATGTTACACTCGGTGTGTGAGCCTAGGGTTTCTTCATCCCCTCTTTGTCGCCGCCAGTGGAGATAGCCTCTAGATCCATCTGCTCCGCCCTGTCCAATGAGTGAGTCTGCGAGCTCGTCGTCGCCGGCGAGTCCTCCGACTACCCCAAGGTGAAGCTGAGCGCCCAGAAGCGGCACCCGTTCGTGCTAATTCCATGATGTCCTTTGCTGCGACGAGGGACGTCAAGGCCAGGCCGAGCTGGGCGATCATCTTCCTCGACACAAGCCCTTCGCCGGAAAAAAAATTCTCACATCATCTCGTGTTGGGGAACGTCGCATGGGAAACAAAAAAATTCCTACGCTCACCAAGATCAATCTATGGAGACTAACATCTACAAGAGGGGGAAGTGCATGTACATACCCTTGTAGATCCCTAAGCGGAATCATATATAACACAGTTGATGTAGTCAAACGTCTTCAGGATCCAATCACGATCCGTCCTGCGATCTCGTCATGATCCGTCCCGCGGTCCAATCACGATCCGTCCCGATCCAGTGCCAAACGGGCGGCATCTCCGTGTTCAGCACACGTATAGATCGATGACGATCTCCACCTCCTTGATCTAGAAAGAGAGGGTTGAGAGGCAGATCGGTACTCCGTCAGAGACGGCATGGCGGCGGTGGTGGTGGGGCTGTTCTGAGAAGGCTTCGCCAAGCAATACCAAAACCGATCTAGAGGAGAAAACTGATGGGTGGGAGAGACAGGGTTGCGCTGTGGCATAGGTGTGTTGCAGCCCTCTCTCCCCATATATATATACGGTCGCGCTATTCGTCACCCTGGGTGAGGAATTCTTTTTCCTCACCCCTGTGCGATTCTACAACCGTGACTTGAAAACGTAAGAAAAAATTAGACTTGAGGTAATATTACACTCTTGAGGAAGGAAGTTTCTCTTTCACCGTATGAAAAGATGTGAGGTAATTTTACAACATGCGTGATGTAAAGTCACGTTCTGCATGTTTGAAAAAATATGGAGCGGTGATATAACACTAAAAGTTGTTTGGTAATTTTATATTAGTAGTGTGGTAATTTTACATCATGCATTTAAAAAATTTACGTTGTGCATGTGAGAATAAATGTGGCTAATAGAGTGTGTGTCTATATATATATATATATATATATATATATATATATATATGGGGAAGGGGAGAGGGGATGCGCCCTAGGGTTCCCACCCTAGGGGGTGGCAGCCAAGAGAGGGAGGGGCGGTTTCCCTAGGGGTGGCTTGCCACCCAAGTTAGGGCGATGCCCCCTCTAGGGTTGGCCCTCCACCAGCCCAGTTGCATGGGCCTTAGGTGGGGAGGTGTGCCCATCCCACCAGGGGTCGTGCGCATCCCTCACAGCCCATGTGGCCCCTCCAGGGTTGGTGGCCCCTTCCGGTAGACCCCTCAGAATACTTCCGGCACCCCCGGTACACTACCGGTGATGCCCGAACTTTTCCGGTGACCAGCACGGAACATCCCATATACTCCCTCCATTTTTATATACAAGGCCACCATCAAAATTACAATTTGCATATATACAAGGCCACTAACACTAACCGATGCAATATTAATGGTGTTTGCCTCGTAGTACTAGCAAAGGAGGACATTAATTATCCCTTGCATGCATGCATGAGTGAGATCATTGGCTTGATATGCATGAGACAGAAAAATACACATTAATTTACACAGTAAACAATGAGACAAGTTGTTTTCCAACATTGACTTAGAAGGCATTAAATTTTGCCTACCTGTAATGTGTGTTTGTGGCCTTGTATATAAAAATGGAGGGAGTATCATTCTTTGCATCCGGACCATTACGGAGCTCCTCGTGACTTCTGAGATCTTATCCGGGACTTCGAACAACCTTCTGTCACCAACATACATAACTCAACTATACCAAAACCTCACCGAACCTTAAGTGTGCAGACCTTGCGGGTTCGAGAACTATGTAGACATGACCTGTGACACTCTTCGGCCAATAACCAATAGAGGGACCTGGATTCCCATATTTGCTACTACATATTCTATGAAGATCTTTATCGGGCGAACCATGATGTCAAGGATTCTATCAATCCCATATACTATTCCTTTTGTCGATCGGTGTGTTACGTGCCCGAGATTCGATCGTCGGTATCTCCATACCTAGTTCAATCTCGTTACCGAAAAGTCACTTTACTCGTTCCATAATAGAAGATCCCGTGACTAACTCCTTAGTTACATTGTTTGCATGCTCATTTTGATGTTGTATTACCGAGTTGGACCTAGAGATACCTCTCCGTCATAATGAGTGAATAATCCTAATCTCGATTCACGCCAACCCAACAAACACCTTCAGAGATACCTGTAGAGCACCTTTATTGTCACTCAGTTACGTTGTGACGTTTGATGCACAGAAGGCGTTCCTCCGGTCCCTGGGAGTTGCTCAATCTCATGGTCATAGGAACAGATACTTGACATGCAGAAAACAGTAGCAATAAACTGACACGATCATATGCTACATTCATAGTTTGGGTCTTGTCCATGATAGTTTGGGTCTTGCCCATCACATCATTCTCCTAATGATGTGATCCCATTATCAAATGAAAACTCATGTCTATGGTTAGGAAACCTTGACCATCTTTGATCAACGAGCTAGTCCTTAGAGGCTCACTAGGTACAGTGTGTTGTCTATGTACCCACACATGTATTTGAGTTTCCAATCTATACAATTATAGCATGGATATAAAAGATTATCGTGTACAAGGAAATATAATAAGAACTTATTCATTATTTCCTCTAGGGCATATTTTAATAGTCTCCCACTTGCACTAGAGTAAATCACTACACCCAATAAGTTTTGGGGATTATCATGTTTTCCTTGTGAGAGAGGTTTTAGTCAACGGGTCTGAACCATTCATATTCGTGTGTGCTTTTGAAATCTATATGTCATATTGTAGATTCTGCTACCACGCACTATTTGGAACTATTCCAAAGGACTGCTCCATATGAATCCGGTATGCTACTCAAAGTCATCCAGATTGGTGTCAAAGCTTGTATCGACGTAACCCTTCACGATGAACTCTTTTATCACCTTCATAATCGAGAAACATTTTCTTAGGCCTCAAGTTACTAAGGATAATTTTGACCATTGTCGAGTAATCCATTCCTGGAGCACTCTTGTACCCCTTGAAAGATTCATGGCAAGTCACACATCAGGTGCGATACACAACATAGCATACTATAGAGCCTACGGCTAAAGCATAGTGGACGACCATCGTCGTTTCTTTTTCTTCTACCAATGCCAATCTTTGAGTATTACTCAAATTCACACCTTACAACATAGCCAAGAACTCCTTCTTTGAACGATCTATTTTGAAATCCCTCAAATTCTTGTCACGATATGTATTCATTGAAAGTTTTATCAAGTATTTTGATCTATCTCTATAGATCTTGATGCTCAATGTTCAAGTAGCTTAATTATGGTTTTCCTTTGAAAAACAACTTTCAAACAACCCTATATGCTTCACAGAAATCCTACATAGTTTTCGATTAACCATATGTCAATGACATATACTTATCAGAAATTCTATAGTTCTCAACCTCACTTTCTTGGAAATACAAGTTTCTCATAAACATTGTATGAATCGGAAAGCTTTGACCATCGCATCAAAGCGTATATTCCAACTCCGAGATACTTGTTCCAGTCCATAGAAGGATTGCTGGAGCTTGCATACTTGTTAGCATCCTCAGGAATGACAAAACCTTCTGGTTGTAACACATACAACCTTTCCTCAAGGAAACTATTGAGGAAACAATGTTTTGACATCCATTTGCAAGATTTCATAATCAAAAAATGCAACAATTGCTAATTTAATTCCAATAGACTTTAGCATCACTACGAGTGAGAAATTTTCATCATAGTCAACTCCTTGAACTTGTCGAAAACCTCTTTATGACAAGTCGATCTTTCTAAATGGTGGCATTTACCATCATCGTCTATCTTCCTTTTAAAGATCCATTTGTACTTAATAGACTTACAAAAATCAAGTAGTTCTTCCAAAGTCAACACTTTGTTTTCATACATGAATACTATCTCGGATTTCATGGCCTCCAGCCATTTGTCGGAATCTGGGCCCACCATCGCTTCTCCATAGCTCATAGGTTCATTGTTGTCCACCAACATGACCTCTAAGACGGGATTACCATACCACTCTTGAGTAGTACGTGTCCTTGTCGACCGACGAGGTTTGGTAGTAACTTGATCTGAAGGTTCAAGATCACCATCATCAGTTTCCACTTCAACCGGTGTATGCGCCACAGGAACTTCCTGCGCCCTTCTACTCTCTGGTTGAAGTGATGGTTCAAAAAACCTCATCAAGTTTCACCATCCTCCCACTCAGTTATTTCGAGAGAAACTCTTTCTCGAGAAAGGACATGTTTTCATCAACAAACACTTTTCTTTTGGATCAGAGATAGGAGGTATACCAACTGTTTTGGATATCCTATGAAGATGCATTTATCCGCCTTGGGTTTGAACTTATCAGGCTAAAGCCTTTTGACATAAGTATCATAGCCCCAAACATTAAGAAGCGACAGCTTAGGTTTCTCCAAACCATAGTTCATACGGTGTCATCTCAACAGAATGAAATGGTGCCCTATTAAAGTGAATGTGGTTGTCTCTAATGCCTAACCCCAAAATGGTAGTGGTAATTAGATAAGAGAGATCATAGTATGCACCATATCCAATAGGGCGCGGCTATGGCATTCGGACACACCATCACACTATGGTGTTCCATGTGCCATGAGTTGTGAAACAATTTCCACATTTTCTTAAGTGTATACCAAACCCGCAACTCAGATATTCATATCTACGATCACATCGTAGACATTTCTTCCTCTTGTCATGATGATCTTCCACTTCACTCTGAAATTGCTTGAATTTTTCAATAATTCACACTCGTGATTCATCAAGTAAATACACTGTATCTACTCAAATCATTTGTGAAGTAAGAACTGTGTGCCTTAGCACTCATTGGACTATATACATCAAAATGTATTATTTCCAATAAGTCACGTGATCGTTCCATCTCACTATAAAACGAGACCTTCAGTCATCTTGCCCATGTGGCATGATTTGCATGTCTCAAGTGATTCAAAATCAAGTGAGTCAAAAAGATCCATCTGCATGGATTTTCTTCATGCGTTTACACCAATAGGCATGGTTCGCATGTCTCAAACGATCAAAAACGAGTGAGTCCAAGGATACATGAGCATGGAGCTTATTCATGCGTTTTATACCAATATGACTTAAGCGGCTGTGCCACAAGTAAGTGTTACTATCAATACTAGTTTGTATCTTTTGGTATCAATATTATTAACATGTGTATCACTACGATCGAGATTCAATAAACCATTCATATTAGGTGCATGACCATTGAAGGTATTATTCAAGTAAACAGAGTAACCATTATTCTCTTTAAATGTATAATTGTATTGCAATAAACACGATCCAATCTTGTTCATGCTCAATGCAAACACCAAACAACATTAAGGTTTAACACTAATCCCGAATGTAGAGGGAGCATGTGATGGTGATCACATCAACCTTGGAAACACTTCCAACACACATCGTCACCTCGCCTATAGCTAGTCTCCGTCTATTCTGTAGCTTTTATTTCGAGTTACTAACATTTAGCAACTGAACTGGTATCTTGTACCCATGTGCTACTAGGTGTACTAGTGAAGTACACATCAATAACACGTATATCTAATATACTTATGTTGGCGTTGCCAGCCTTCTTATCTACCAAGTGTCTCGGGAAGTTCCGCCTCAGTGATCATTCCCGTCATCATAGAAGCACATAGTCTTGGGTTTGGGTTCAACCTTGGGTTTCTTCTTTGGAGTGACAACTCACTTTTCATTCTTGAATTTCCCTTCTTTCCCTTGCCCTTCTTGAAACTAGTGGTTCTACTAACCATCAACACTTGATGCTTCTTCTTGATATCTACCTTCACTGTGTCAAACATCGCGAATAACTCAGGGTTCATCTTCTCCATCCCTGGTATGCTATAGTTCATCATGAAGCTCGGTAACTTAGTCACAATGACTTTAGAGAACTATGTCAATCACTATCTTATATGGATGATCAACTCCCACTCGATTCCAGTAATTGTAGCACCCAGACAATCTGAGCACATGCTCAATGATTGAGCTTTTCTCCTTTACTTCGCAAGCAAAAAATCTTGTTAGGGATCTCATACCTCTTAACACGGGCACGAGCCCGAAATCCTAATTTCAGCACTTGGAACATCTCATATGTTCCGTGACGTTCAAAATGTGTTGGGTGCCTCAATTCTAAGTTGCAAACCATGACGCACTCAGCTATCATGTAGTCATCAAGATGTGTATGTCAGATGTTCGCAACATACACAGACGACGCTCGGGATAGCACATTGAGCGGTGCATTAAGGACATAGCCTTCTGTGGAGCAATGAGGACAATCCTCAGTTTACGGACCCAGTCCGCATAATTGCTAATATCATCTTTAAACTTAGTTTTCTCTAGGAACGTATCAAAATACAGGGGAGCTACAGTGCACGCTAATCATCTACTACATAATTTGCAGATATATTCTAACTATGTTCATGATAATGAGTTTAATTAAGCATATTACTAAATAAATCCCACTCAAATTGACATCCCTCTCGTCATTCGAATGGTACATGATCCAAATTCGCCAACCCATGTCCGATCATCACATGACATGAGCTAGCTTCAATGGTGAACATATCCATTTTGTTCATATCTACTATATGACTCATGTTCGAACTTTCGGTCTCCCGTGTTCCGAGGCCCTGTATGTACATGTTAGACTCATCAAGTTTAACTCGAGTGTCCCGTGTGTGCAAAACTGTCTTGCACCCGTTGTATGTGAACGTAGAGTCTATCACACCCGATCATCACGTGGTGTCTCGAAATGATGAACTATCGCAATGATGCACACTCGGGGAGAACACAATTTTATCTTGAAATTTTATTGAGGGATCACCTTATAATGCTACCATCGTCCTAAGCAAAAAAAGGTGCATAAACAGGATTAACATCACACGCAAATCATAAGTGACATGATATGGCCATGAACTTGTGCTTTTTGATCTCCATCTTCAAAGCACCGACATGATCTCCATCGTCACCGACACTACACCATGATCTCCATCATCATGATCTCCATCATCATGATCTCCATCATTTTGTTTCCATCAAGGTTGTTCTGCCTGATACGTCTCAAACGTATCTATAATTTTTTATGGTTTCACGTTGTTATCTTGTCTTCTTTGGATGTTTTATGTACCTTTTATTTCTTTTTTGGGACTAACTTATTAATTCAGTGCCAAGTGCCAGTTCCTGTTTTTCTGTGTTTTTGACTCTTTTCAGATCTGATTTTGGAACGGAGTCCAAACGGAATAAAAACCCCGAAATGATTTTTTCCCGAACGGAAGAAGATCAGGGGGCCTCTGGCCCAAGCCATGTGTGCTCCAGGGAGCCCACAAGCTCCCACCCCGCCACCAGGGGGAGGCGGCGGTGTCAGGGCTTGTGGCCTCCCTGGCCGCCCCCTGACCTAGATCATGGGCCTATATATTCCCAAAAATTCAGCAAAAAACCAGGGTAGCCTCGAAAATACTTTTCCGCCGCCGCAAGCTTCCGTTTTCGCAAGATCTCATCTGGAGACCCTTCCCGGCGCCCTGCCGGAGGGGACTTTGGAGTTGGAGGGCTTCTTCATCATCATCATCGCCCCTCCAATGACTCGTGAGTAGTTCACTTCAGACCTACGGGTCCGTAGTTAGTAGCTAGATGGCTTCTTCTCTCTCTTGGATCTTCAATACGAAGTTCTCCATGATCTTCATGGAGATCTATCCGATGTAATCTTCTTTGGCGGTGTGTTTGTCGAGATCCGATGAATTGTGGATTTGTGATCAGATTATCTATGATATATATTTGAGTCTTTGCTGATTTCTTATATGCATGATTTTATATCCTTGTAAGTCTCTTCGAGTCTTGGGTTTTGTTTGGCCAACTAGATCTATGATTCTTGCAATGCGAGAAGTGCTTGGTTTTGGGTTCTACCATGTGGTGACCTTTCCCAATGACAGTAGGGGCAGAAAGGCACACATCAAGTAGTTGCCATCATGGGTAAAAAGATGGGGTTTTTATCATTGGTTTGAGATTATCCCTCTACATCATGTCATCTTGGTTAAGGCGTTACTCTGTTCTTATGGACTTAATACACTAGATGCATGCTAGATAGTGGTCGACGTGTGGAGTAATAGTAGTAGATGCAGAAAGTATCGGTCTACTTGTTTTGGACGTGATGCCTATAGATATAATCATTGCATAGATATCATCATGACTTTGCGCGGTTCTATCAATTGCTTGATAGTAATTTGTTCACCCACCGTCTATTTGCTTTCATGAGAGAAGCCACTAGTAAACACTACGGCCCGCGGGTCTATTCACATCCATCGTTTACACCTCCGCTTTTACTTTGCTTTGTTACTTTGTTGCTTTCAGTTCTCACTTGGCAAACAATCTATAAGGTATTGAGAACCCCTTCATAGCATTGGGAGCAAGCTTTTGTGTTTGTGCAGGATCTTGAGATACTCCTCCATTGGATTGATACCTTGGTTCTCAAACTGAGGGACATACTTACCACCGCTACGCTACATCACCCTTTCCGCGTCGAGGGAACACCAACGCAAGGCTCCAAGGCCACGGGGGAAATCCTTTGCATACTTGCCTAGGAAGTCCCTTAAGGCGTAGTCGCAGCAGAAGGATCAAGCCAAGTATTCTCCCGTTGACGTGCCTATTGCTGGCGCCATTGGAAGGTCTTTTGTTGCAGTAGCAGAAGTATTTCTGGCGCTGTTTCCGGGGAAGCACAGCTGACATAAGAAGTATTTCTGGCGCCGTTGCCGGGGAGGAGAAATCAAGATGTATCCAAGTAGGTCTCACAAACTCTTCTCTTGCATTTACTTTTTTTGCGAGTTGCCTCTCGTTTTCCTCTCCCCCACTTCACATTTGCCGTTTTCATTTGCCTTTCTCCCTCGCCGTTTTCTTTTGCCTTTGCCGTTTCTCTTTGCCGGTTTTCTCGCTTGCTTGTGTGCTTGTTTGTTTGTTGAAGTCATCATGGCTGAAAACACCAAACTTTGCGACTTCTCGAGCACTAATAATAATGATTTTATTAGTACTCCAAATTCTTCCACCACTAGTGCGGAATCGTATGAAATCAACGCAGCTTTGCTCAATCTTGTTATGAAAGAGCAATTTTGTGGCCTTCCTAGTGAAGATGCCGCATCCCATATCAATACCTTCATTGAGCTTTGTGACAATGCTACCACTTTTTCCACACTTCTGCATATTAAGCACCATGATCTTCATGATTGAGAGTCTCTCGTTTTGTCACCACCATATAGCTAGTGGGAAATTTTCATTATATAACTTGGCTTGTATATTCCAATGATAGGCTTCCTCAAAATTGCCTTAGGTCTTCGTGAGCAAGCAAGTTGGATGCACACCCACTAGTTTTCTTTAAGAGCTTTCACATGCTCGTAGCTCTAGTGCATCATTTGTATGGCAATCCCTACTCATTCACATTGATATCTATTGATGAGCATCTCCACGGCTCATTGATATGCCTAGTTAATGTGACTATCTTCTCCCTTTTTGTCTTGCAACCTCCTCCACATTCCACACCATCTATAGTGCTATAACCATGGCTCACGCTCATGTATTGCGTGAGAGTTGAAAAGGTTTGAGAAAGTAAAGGTGCGAAACAATTACTTGGCCAATACCGGGGTTGTGCATGATTTAAATTCGTTGTGCAATGATGATAGAGCATAGCCAGACTATATGCTTTTGTAGGGATAACTTTCTTTTGGCCTTGTTATTTTGAAAGTTCATGATTACCTTGCTAGTTTGCTTGAATTATTATTGTTTCCACGTCAATAGCAAACTATTGTTTTGAATCTAATGGATCCGAACATTCACGTCACATAAGAGGAATTACAAAGGACATCTATGCTAGGTAGCATGAAAGCATCAAAAATTCATTCTTTATCACTTCCCTACTCGAGGACGAGCAGGAGTTAAGCTTGGGGATGCTTGATACGTCTCAAACGTATCTATAATTTTTGATGGTTTCACGTTGTTATCTTGTCTTCTTTGGATGTTTTATGTACCTTTTATATCCTTTTTGGGACTAATTTATTAATTCAGTGCCAAGTGCCAGTTCCTGTTTTTTCTGTGTTTTTGACTCTTTTCAGATCTGATTTTGGAACGGAGTCCAAACGGAATAAAAACCCCAAAATGATTTTTTCCCAAACGGAAGAAGATCATGGGGCCTCTGGGCCAAGCCAGGTGGGCTCGAGGGAGCCCACAAGCTCCCACCCCGCCACCAGGGGGGAGGCGGCGGTGTCAAGGCTTGTGGCCTCCCTGGCCGCCCCCTGACCTAGATCCTTGGCCTATATATTCCCAAAAATTCAGCAAAAAATCAGGGGAGCCTCGAAAATACTTTTTGGCTGCCGCAAGCTTCCGTTTCTGCGAGATCTCATCTGGAGACCCTTCCTGGCGTCCTGCCGGAGGGGACTTTGGAGTTGGAGGGCTTCTTCATCATCATCATCGCCCCTCCAATGACTCGTGAGTAGTTCACTTCAGACCTACGGGTCCGTAGTTAGTAGCTAGATGGCTTCTTCTCTTTCTCGAATCTTCAATACAAAGTTCTCCATGATCTTCATGGAGATCTATCCGATGTAATCTTCTTTGGCGGTGTGTTTGTCGAGATCCGATGAATTGTGGATTTGTGATCAGATTATCTATGATATATATTTGAGTCTTTGCTGATTTCTTATATGCATGATTTGATATCCTTGTAAGTCTCTCCGAGTCATGGGTTTTGTTTGGCCAACTAGATCTATGATTCTTGCAATGGGAAAAGTGCTTGGTTTTGGGTTCTACCATGTGGTGACCTTTCCCAGTGATAGTAGGGGCAGCAAGGCACAAATCAAGTAGTTGCCATCAAGGGTAAAAAGATGGGGGTTTTATCATTGGTTTGAGATTATCCCTCTACATCATGTCATCTTGCTTAAGGCGTTACTCTGTTATTATGGACTTAATACACTAGATGCATGCTGGATAGCAGTCGACGTGTGGAGTAATAATAGTAGATGTAGAAAGTATCGGTCTACTTGTGCGGTTCTATAGCAGTCTACGTGTGGAGTAATAGTAGTAGATGCCTATAGATATAATCATTGCATATATATCATCACGATTTTGTGCGGTTCTATCAATTGCTCAACAGTAATTTGTTCACCCACCGCCTACTTGCTTTCATGAGAGAAGCCATTAGTAAACACTACGGCCCCCGGGTCTATTCACATCCATCGTTTACACCTCCGCTTTTACTTAGCTTTGTTACTTTGTTGCTTTCAGTTGTCACTTGGCAAACAATCTATAAGGGATTGACAACCCCTTCATAGCGTTGGGAGCAAGCTTTTGTGTTTGTGCAGGATCTTGAGATATTCCTCCACTGGATTGACACCTAGGTTCTCAAACTGAGGGAAATACTTACCACCGCTACGCTACATCACCCTTTCGGCTTCGAGGGAAGACCAACGCAAGGCTCCAATGTCACAGGGGGAAATCCTTTGCATACTTGCCTAGGAAGCCCCTTAAGGCGTAGCCGTAGCAGAAGGATCAAGCCAAGTATTCTCCCGTCGACGTGCCTATTGCTAGCGCCATTGGAAGGTCTTTTGTTGCAGTAGCAGTGACAACCATTCTTCTACTACTATTGCTACCATTTAGCGATAAAGTAAAGCATTACATAGTGCTTAATGATTGACACGCATGTCATACAATAATTAAAGACAACCCTATCGCTCATGTCGGTTGCCGTAGCATCGACATGCAAGTCGATATTAACTATTACAACATGATAATCTCATACAAAAAATATATATGTCATCGTTTATTTGGCCATATCATATCACAACATACCCTGCAAAAACAAGTTAGACGTCCTCTAATTTGTTGTTGCATGTTTTATGTGGCTGCTATGTGTATCCAGTAAGAATGCTTCTTACCTACGCAAAAACCACAACGGTGATATGCAAGTTGCTATTTAACATTCTACAAGGACCACCTCTATCGAATCCGATTCCACTAAAGTGGGAGAGACAGACACCCGCTAGCCATCTTTATGCAACAAGTTGCATGTCAGTCGATGGAACCGGTCTCTCGTACGTGGACATGTAAAGTTGGTCCAGTTTGATTCATCCCGCAATACTGCTGAACCAAAAAAAGACTAAGGAGGGAAGCAATCTGAATATCAACGCCCACAAACTCCTTTGTGTTATACTCGTGATGTCATCTATGCATAAACCTGGCTCATGATGCCACTCTTGGGGAACATCGCATGGGAAACACAAATTCTCCTACGCTCACCAAGATTAATCTATGGAGACTAACATTTACGAGAGAGGGGAGCGCATCTACATAACATTGTAAATCTCTAAGCGAAAGCGTATATAACGTGGTTGATGTAGTCGAACGTCTTCGCGATCCAATCATGATCCGCCTCGTGATCTCGTCATGATCTTGTAGGGTAACGTAGCAAAAATTCAAAATTTTCCTACGCCAATCATGGATCTTCCTATGGAGAAACTAGCAACGAGAGAGGGCTGACATCATCTTCATACCTTTGAAGATCGCTAAGCGGAAGCGTTGCTAGAACGCGGTTGATGGAGTCGTACTCGCTGCGATTCAGATCGCGGTCTGATTCCGATCTAGTGTCGGACCACGGCACCTCCACGTTCATCAAACGTGCAGCCCGGTGACGTCTCTCGCACCTTGAACCAGCAAGGAGGAGGGAGAGGTTGGGGAAGAGCTCCGGCAGCACGACGGCGTGGTGGCGGTGGAGCTACGAGGTCTCCCGGTACGGCTTCGCCAAGCACCGTGGGAGAGGAGGGAGAGGAGAAGCAGGGCTGCGCCGAGAGAGAAAGAATTGCATTCTCAAAACAACCAAAAGCCTCACTATATAGGGGGAAGGGGAGGGGGAGCAGCACTTAGGGTTCCCACCCCTAAGTGGTGCGGCAGCCCCTAGTTGGGAGGCTTGGGCGGCGGCCAGGGCAAGGGAGGGGGTGGCGCACCCCTAGGTGGGACTTAGGCCCACTAGCGCCTAGGGTTCCCCCTCCTTCCCCTCTTGTGCGCCTTGGGCTGGGTGTCGGGGGCGTACCAGCCCACCTAGGGGTTGGTTCCCTCCCACACTTGGCCCATGTAGTCTCCCGGGGCCGGTGGCCCCTCCCGGTGGTGCCCGAAACATTTCCGGCGTCCAAACACATCCATCCTATATATCAATCTTTACCTCCGGACCATTCCAGAGCTCCTCGTGACGTCCGAGATCTCATCTGAGACTCCGAACAACCTTCGGTAACCTCGTATAACAATTCCCTATAACCCTAGCGTCATCGAACCTTAAGTGTGTAGACCCTACGGATTCGGGAGGCATGCAAACATGACCGAGACACCTCTAAGGCCAATAACTATCAGCGGGGTCTGGATACCCATGGTGGTTCCCACATGTTCCATGATGATCTCATCAGATGAACCACAATGTCAAGGATTCAATCAATCCCATATACAATTCCCTTTGTCTATCGGTATAGAACTTGCCCGAGATTCGATCGTCGGTATCCCTATACCTTGTTCAATCTCGTTACCGGCAAGTCTCTTTACTCGTTCTGTATCACATCATCCCGTGACTAACTCCTTAGTCACATTGAGCTCATTATGATGATGTTCTATCGAGTGGGCTCAGAGATACTTCTCCGTTACACGGAGTGACAAATCCCGATCTCGATTCGTAGCAACCCAACAGACACTTTTGAAGATACCCGTAGTGCACCTTTATAGTCACTCAATTACGTTGTGACGTTTGATACACCCAAAGCACTCCTACGGCATCCGGGATTTGAACATTCTCACGGTTAAAGGAAAAGACACTTGACATTAGAAAAGCTTTAGCATACGAACAACACGATCTAGTGCTATTCTTAGGATTCGGTCTTGTCCATGACATCATTCTCCTAATGATGTGATCCCATTATCAATGACATCCAGTGTCCATGATCAGGAAACCATGATCATCTATTGATCAACGAGCTAGCCAACTAGAGGCTTGCTAGGGACACATTGTGATCTATTTATTCACACATGTATTATTGTTTCCTGTTAATACAATTATAGCATGAACAATAGACGACTATCATGAACAAGGAAATATTATAATAACCATTTTATTATTGCCTCTAGGTCATATTTCCAACAGTCTCCCACTTTCACTAGAGTCAATAATCTAGTTACATTGTGATGATACGAACACCCATAGCATTCTGGTTGATCATGTTTTGCTCGTGGAAGAGTTTTAGTCAACGGGTCTGCAATATTCAGATCCGTGTGTACTTTACAAATATCTATGACTCCCTTCTGGACCTGGTCCTGGATGGAGTTGTAGCGGCGTTGGATGTGCTTGGTCTTCCTGTGGAATCTGGGCTCCTTGGCTATGGCAATGGCTCAAGTGTTATCACACAAGAGTGTCATCGGACCTGACGCACTTGGAACCACTCCAAGGTTGGTGATGAACTCCTTCATCAGGATCCCTTCATGAGCTGCTTCCGAAGAAGCTATGTACTCCGCTTCACATGTATATGCTGCCATGACGTATTGCTTGTTGCTGCACCAGCTCACTGCCCCACCATTCAGAACATACACGTATCCGGTCTGTGACTTAGAGTCATCCGGATTTATGTCGAAGCTAGCATCAGCGTAACCCTTTACAACGAGCTCTTCGTCACCTCCATAAACGAGAAACATCTCCTTAGTCCTTAAGGTACTTAAGGATATTCTTGACCGTTGTCCAGTGTTCCATACCGGGATCACTTTGGTACCTCCCTACCAAACTTATGGCAAGGTTTATATCAGGTCTGGTACACAGCATGGCATACATTAGAGAGACCACGGTAGAAGCGTAGGGGACAGTACTCATCTTCTCTCTATCTGCTGTCGTGGTCGGTGACTGAGTCTTACTCAATCTCATACCTTGCAAAACTGATAAGAACCCCTTCTTCGAGTTTTCCATATTGAACTTCTTCAATATCTTGTCAAGGTATGTACTTTGTGAAAGACCTATGAGGCGTCTCAATCTATCTTCATAGATCTTGATGCCTAATATGTATGCAGCTTCTCCAAGGTCCTTCATTGAAAAACTCTTATTCAAGTAGGCCTTTATGCTCTCCAATAACTCTATATCATTCCCCATCAATAATATGTCATCCACATATAGTATGAGAAAAGCTACAGAGCTCCCACTCACTTTCTTGTACAAACAGGCTTCTCCATAAACCTGTATGAACCCAAACGCTTTAATCACCTCATTAAAGCGAATGTTCCAACTCTAAGATGCTTGCACCAACCCATAGATGGAGTGCTGGAGTTTGCATACTTTGTTAGCACTCTTAGGATCGACAAAACCTTATGGTTGCATCATATACAACTCTTCCTTAAGATACCCCTTAAGGAACGCTGTTTTGACGTCCATTTGCCAAATTTCATAATCATGAAAATCGGCAATTGCTAACATGATTCGGACTGACTTCAGCTTCGCTACAGGAGAGAAAGTCTCATCGTAGTCAACTCCTTGAATTTGTCGAAAACCCTTTGCGACAAGTCGAGCTTTATAAACGGTCACATTACCGTTTGCGTCAGTCTTCTTCTTGAAGATCTATTTATTTTCTATGGCTCACCGATCGTCGGGCAAGTCCACCAAAGTCCATACTTGTTCTGATACATGCATCCTATCTCGGATTTCATGGCCTCAAGCCATTTGTTGGAATCCGGGCCCGCCATTGCTTCTTAATAGTTCGAAGGTTCACCGTTGTCTAACAACATGATCTCCATCATAGGGTTGTCGTACCACTCTGGTGCGGAACGTACCCTTGTGGACCTTCGAGGTTCAGTAGCAACTTGATCCGAAGTCTCATGATCACCATCACTAACTTCCTCTTCAGTTGGTGTAGGCGCCACAGGAACAATTTCCCGCGCCGCGCTACTCTCCGGTTCGAGAGGAGGTACAACTACGTCATCAAGTTCTACTTTCCTCCCACTTACCTTTTTCGAGATAAACTCTTTCTCTAGAAAGGATCCATTCTTGGCAACAAAGATTTTACCTTTGGATCTAAGATACAAGGTATACCCAATAGTTTCCATAGGGTATCCTATGAATACACATTTTCTCCGCTTTGGGTTCGAGCTTTTCTGGTTGAAGTTTCTTCACATAAGCATCACAGCCCCAAGCTTTTAGAAATGACAGCTTAGGTTTCTTGCCAAACCATTGTTCATACGGTGTCATCTCAACGGATTTAGACGGTGCCCTATTTAAAGTGAATGCTGCAGTTTCCAATGTGTATCCCCAAAATGATAGCGGTAAGTCGGTAAGAGACATCATAGATCGCACCATATCAAATAAAGTGCGATTACGACGTTCAGAAACTCCGTTACGTTGCGGTGTGCCGTGTGGCGTAAGTTGTGAAACGATTCCACATTTCCTTAGATGTGTGCCAAATTCGTGACTCAAATATTCTCCTCCACGATCAGATCGTAGACACTTTATTTTTCTGTCACGTTGATTCTCAACCTCACTTTGAAATTCTTTGAACTTTTCAAATGTTTCGGACTTGTGCTTCATCAAGTAGATATATCCATACCTACTCAAATCATCAGTGAGAGTGAGAACATAACAATAGCCACCGCAAGCTTCAACGTTCATTGGACCGCATACATCAGTATGTATTATTTCTAATAAGTCGGTTGCTCGCTCCATTACTCCTGAGAACGGAGTCTTGGTCATCTTGCCCATGAGGCATGCTGCTGGCTACGCCTATAGGGATTTCCTTGGAAAATATGCAAAGGATTCCCCCGCGGCCTTGGAGCCTTGCATTGGTGTTCCCTTGAAGAGGAGAGGGTGATGTAGCACAACGGCGGTAAGTATTTCCCTCAGTTTGAGAACCAACGTATCAATCGAGTAGGAGGATTGCGTCAAGTCACAAGTACTTGCACAAACAAAAAAAGCTTGCACAAACTCTATGAAGGGGTTGTCAATCCCTTATAGATTGTTTGCAAAGTGAGAACCGAAAGCAAAAAGTAAAAAAAGCAAAGTAGAAGTAAAAGAGGAGATGATAATTGTGAGTAGACCCGGGGGCCGTAGTGTTCACTAGTGGCTTCTCTCATGAAAGCAAGTAGACGATGGGTGAACAAATTACTGTCGAGCAATTGATAGAACCATGCAAAGTCATGACGTTATCTATGGCAATGATCATACATATAGGCATCACGTCCAAAACAAGTAGATCGATACTTTTTGCATCTACTACTATTACTCCACACGTCGACCGCTATCCAGCATGCATCTAGTGTATTGAGTTCATAAGAACAGAGTAACGCCTTAAGCAAGATGACATGATGTAGATGGACAATCTCAAATCTATGATGAAAGCCCATCTTATTACCCTTGATGGCAACAACATGATGCGTGCCTTGCTGCCCCTTCTGTCACTGGGAAAGGTCACCGCACGATATGAACCCAAAACCAAGCACTTCTCCCATTGCAAGAATCATAGATCTAGTTGGCCAAACAAAACCCAAGACTCAGAGAGACTTACAAGGATATCAAATCATGCATATAAGAAATCAGCAAAGACTCAATTATAATTCATAGATAATCTGATCACAAATCCACAATTCATCGATCTCGACAAACACACCGCCAAAGAGGATTACATCGGATAGATCTCCATGAAGATCATGGAGAACTTTGTATTGAAGATCCAAGAGAGAGAGAAGAAGCCATCTAGCTACTAACTACGGACCCGTAGGTCTGAAGTAGACTGCTCATGAGTCATTGGAGAGGCAATGATGTTGATGTAGAAGCCCTCCAGCTCCAAAGTCCCCTCCCGCAGGGCACCGGGAAGGGTCTGCAGATGAGATCTCGCGGAAACGGAAGCTTGCGGCAGCGGAAAAGTGGTTTCGTGGACGCCCTTATTTTTTCCGGGATTTTAGGGAATATATAGGCGAAGGAGCTAGGGCAGGGGAGCTCCAGGGGGGCCACAAGCCTGGTAGTCGCGGCCCCCCCTGGCCGCGGCTACAGGGCTTGTGGGCTCCCTGTGGGCCCTCCTGCCTTGGCCCTCAAGTCCCCCAATCTTCTTCTGGTCTGGAAAAATTCATTTCGGGGATTTTATTCCGTGTGGACTCCGTTCCAAAATCAGATCGGAAAAGAGTCAAAAACACAGAAAAAACAGGAACTGGCACTTGGCACTGAATTAATAAGTTAGTCCCAAAAAATATATAAAAGGTATATAAAACTTCCAAAGTTGACAAGATAAGAGCATGAAACCATCAAAAATTATAGATACGTTTGAGACGTATCAAGGCACGGTTCACATGTGTCTATTGATTCGAAATCAATAGACTCTAACAGTCCATCAGTATGGAGTTTCTTCATGCGCTTGACACCGATATGACCAAGGCGGGAGTGCCACAAGTATGTGGGACTATCATTATCAACCTTACATCTTTTGGTAATTACACTATGAATATGTGTAACATCACGATCAAGATTCATCAAGAATAAACCATTCACCATCGGAGCAGGACCATCAAAGTTGTCAGAATCGCGATTCTGAATCGGATCGGAACTGTGTTGCTAGGATCGTGAATCGTAGAATCATAACTATCAGGATCGTAGAATCTTAGATTCTATGAGCATAATCGTAGAATCGAAGAGCCTAGTTTGGATCGTAAGATCGTTAGATTCTAAGACTTGAGTCGCGATTCTCACAACTTTGATGACCATTGAACATATCACTCATATAAATAGAACAACCATTATTCTCTACCTTAAATGTGTAGCCGTCTCACATTAAGCAAGACCCTGATACAATGTTCATGCTCAAAGGTGGTACTAAATTGCAATTATTAAGGTTTAAAACTAATCTGAAGGTAGATGTAGAGGTAGCGTGCCGACGACGATCACATTGACCTTGGAACCGTTCCCGACACGCATCGTCACCTTGTCCTTAGCCAGCCACCGCTTATTCCGCAGTTCCTGCTTTGAGTTGCAACCGTGAGCAACACCACCGGTATCAAATACCCAGGAGCTACTACGAGCGTGGTAAGGTACACATCAATAACATGTATATCATATGTACCTTTGACGTTGTCGGGCTTCTTATCCACTAAGTACTTGGGGCAGTTCCGCTTCCAGTGACCGGTTCCCTTGCAATAGTAGCACTCAGTCTCAGGCTTGGGTCCATTTTTTTTCTTCCCGACAACTGGCTTACCGGGCGCGGCAACAACTTTGCCCTCTTTCTTGAAGTTCTTCTTAACCTTGCCTTTCTTGGAACTGGTGGTCTTATTGACCATCAACACTTGATGCTCTTTCTTGATTTCTACTTCTGCAGATTTCAGCATCGAGTACAACTCGGGAATGGTCTTCTCCATCCCTTGCATGTTGTAGTTCAGCACAAAACCCTTGTAGCTTGGTGGAAGAGACTGGAGGATTCTGTCAATTACAGCATCATCCGGAAGTTCGACTCCAAGCTGAGTCAGACGACCGTGCAACCCAGACATTCTGAGTATATGCTCACTGTCAAAACTATTCTCCTCCATCTTACAGCTAAAGAACTTGTCGGATACTTCATATGTCTTGACCCGGCATGAGCTTGAAAAACTAGTTTCACCTCCTGGAACATCTCATATGCTCCGTGTTGCTCAAAACGCCTTTGGAGCCCTAGTTCTAAACTGTATAACATGCCACACTTAACTACAGAGTAGTCATCACTCCGCGTCTGCCAGACGTTCAGAACGTCTTGGGCTGCCACGGGAACAGGAGGGTCACCTAGCGGCGCATCAAGTACATAAGCCTTCTTGGATGCAATGAGGATGAGCTTCAAGTTACGGACCCAGTCCGCATAGTTCCTGCCATCATCTTTCAGTTTAGTTTTCTCTAGGAACGCGTTGAAGTTCAGGTTGACAGGTGCGTTGGCCATTGGATCTACAACATTCGTAAAGACAACTTTTAGACTAAGTTCATGATAATTAAGTTCATCTAATCAAATTATGTATGAACTCCTACTTAAATCGACATCCCTCTAGACATCTAAGTGTTACATGATCCATGTCGACTAACTCGTGTCAATCATCACGTGAGACGGACTAGTCGTCGGTGGTGAGCATCTCCATGCTGATCGTATCGACCATACGACTCATGTTCGACCTTTCGGTCTCTCGTATTCGAGGCCATGTCTGTACATGCTAGGGTCGTTGAGTCAACCTAAGTGTTCTGCATGTTGTAAATATAGCTTACACCCGTTGTATTCGAACGTTAGAATCTATTACACCCGATGATCACGAGGTGCTTTGAGACAACGATCCTTCGCAACGGTGCACACTTAGGGGAATACATTCTCGAAATTTTATGAGGGATCATCTTATTAGCTACCGTCGTTCTAAGAAATAAAATGAAAAACATGATAAACATCACATGCAATCATATAGTGATATGATATGGCCATTATCATCTTTGCTCCTTCGATCTCCATCTTCGAGCCATCGCATGATCATCATCATCGTCGACGTGACACCATGATCTCCATCATTGTGTCTCCATGAAGTTGCTACGCCAACTATTACTACTACTACAGCTAACCGTTTGCAATGAAGTAAAGTAATAAACACATGGCGTTGCATCTCATACAATAAATTTAGACAACTCCTATGGCTCCTGTCGGTTGTCATACTCATCGACATGCAAGTCGTGAATCCTATTACAAGAACATGATCATCTCATACATCACACATGTAACATCACATCCTTTGGCCATTACAAAAACAAGTTAGACGTCCTCTAATTGTTGTTGCAAGTTTTACGTGGCTGATTTGGGTTTCCAGCAAGAACGCTTTCTTACCTACGTGACAGCCACAACGTTGATATGACAAATCTATTTACCCTTCATAGGACCCTTTTCATCAAATCCAATCCAACTAAAGTGGGACAGACAGACACCCGCTAGCCACCTTATGCACCATGTGCATGTCAGGCGGTGGAACCAGTCTCACGTGGTTACGTGTAAAGTCGGTTCGGGTCGCTTCATCCCACAATACCGCCGGAAAGAAATAATACTAGTAGTGGTAAGAAATTGACAAAATCAGCGCCCACAACCTTTGTGTTCTACTCACGCAAAGAATCTACGCATAGAAAACCTGGCTCTGATGCCACTGTAGGGTAACGTAGCAAAAATTCAAAATTTTCCTACGCAAATCATGGATCTTCCTATGGAGAAACCAGCAACGAGAGAGAGGTGAGAGAATCTTTGTACCTTTGCAGATCGCTAAGCGGAAGCGTTGCTAGAATGCGGTTGATGGAGTCGTACTCGCTGCGATTCAGATCACGGTGTGATTTCGATCTAGTGCCGAACCACGGCACCTCTGCGTTCAACACACGTGCAGCCCGGTGACGTCTCCCGCACCTTGAACCAGCAAGTAGGAGGGAGAGGTTGGGGAAGAGCTCCGGTAGCCCGACAGCGTGGTGGCGGTGGAGCTACGAGGTCTCCCGGCCGGGCTTCGCCAAGCACTGTGGGAGAGGAGGGAGATTAGAAGCAGGGCTGCGCCAAGAGAGAAAGAATTGTGTTCTCAAAACAGCCAAAAGCCTCACTATATATAGGGGGGAAGGGGAGGGGGTACAACCCTTAGGGATCCCACCCCTAAGGGTTGCGGCATCCCCTAGATGGGAGGCTTGGGCGGCGGCCAGGGCAAGGGAGGGGTGGCGCACCCCTAGGTGGGCCTTAGGCCCGCCAGCGCCTAGGGTTCCCCGTCCTTCCCCTCTTGTGCGCCTTGGGCTGGGTGTGGGGGGCGCACTAGCCGACCTAGGGGCTGGTTCCCTCCCAAACTTGGCCCATGTAGTCTCCCGGGGCCGGTGGCCCCTCCCGGTGGGCCCCCGGAACCCTTCCGGTGGTCCCGGCACATTGCCGGTGGTGCCCGAAACATTTCCGGCGTCCAAACCCATCCATCATATATATCAATCTTTACCTCCGGACCATTCCGGAGCTCCTCGTGACGTCTGGGATCTCATCTGGGACTCTGAACAACCTTCGATAACCTCGTATAACAATTCCCTATAACCCTAGCATCATCGAACCTTAAGTGTGTCGACCCTACGGGTTCGGGAGGCATGCAGACATGACCGAGACACCTCTCCGGCCAATAACCATCAGCGGGGTTTGTATACCCATGGTGGCTCCCACATGTTCCACGATGATCTCATCGGATGAACCACGATGTCAATGATTCAATCAATCACGTATACAATTCCCTTTGTCTACCGGTATAGAACTTGCCCGAGATTCGGTCGTCGGTATCTCTATACCTTGTTCAATCACGTTACCGGCAAGTCTCTTTACTCGTTCCGTATCACATCATCCCGTGACTACCTCCTTAGTCACACTGAGCTCATTATGATGATGTTCTACCTAGTGGGCACAAAGATACCTCTCCGTCACACGGAGTGACAAATCCCGATCTCGATTCGTACCAACCCAACAGACACTTTGGGAGATACCCATAGTGCACCTTTATAGTCACCCAGTTATGTTGTGACGTTTGATACACCCAAAGCACTCCTACGGCATCCGGGAGTTGCACAATCTCACGATCGAAGGAAAAGACACTTGACATTAGAAAAGCTTTAGCATACGAACAACACGATCTAGTGCTATGCTTAGGATTGGGTCTTGTCCATCACATCATTCTCCTAATGATGTGATCCCGTTATCAATGACATCCAATGTCCATGATCAGGAAACCATGATCATATTTTGATCAACGAGCTAGCCAACTAGAGGCTTTCTAGGGACACATTGTGATCTATTTATTCACACATGTATTACTGTTTCCTGTTAATACAGTTATAGCATGAACAATAGATGATTATCATGAACAAGGAAATATGATGATTACCATTTTATTATTGCCTCTATGGCATATTTCCAACAGATCTGTCCCGCGATCCCATCACGATCCATCTTGATCCAGTGCCGAAAGGACGACACCTCCGTGTTCAGCACACGTACAACTCGATGACGATCTCAGCCTCCTTGATCTAGCAAGATAGGGTGGAGAGGTAGATGAGTTATCTGTCAGCACTACTGCATGGCGGCGGTAGTGGTGGAGTTGTTCGAGTAGGGCTTTGCCAAGCAATACCGAAACCGATCTAGAGGAGAAAACTGGTCTATGGGAGAGATAGGGATGTGTCGTGGCATAGGTGTGTTGCAGCCCTCTCTCCCCATCTACATATATAGGGGGAAGGGGAGACAGGTTGCGCCCTAGGGTTCCCACCCAAGGGGAGCAACGTCCAAGAGAGGGAGGGGTGGCTGCCCTATGGGTGGCTTGCTACCCAAGTTAGGGTGGCGCCCCCTCTAGGGTTGACCCTCCACCAGCCCAGCCGCATGGGCCTTAGTTTGGGAGGTGAGCCGAGCCCACCAGGGGACCTTTCCGGTATACCCCCCCCCCGAACCCTCCAGCACCCCCGGTTCGCTACCTGTGACGCATGAACTTTTTCAATGACCAACACGGAACATCCCACATATCAATCTTTACCTCTGGACCATTTCGGTCCTCCTCGTGACGTCCGGGATCTCGAAACGTCACCGAACCATAAGTGTGCAGACCCTGTGGGTTTGAGAACTATTTAGACTTGACCTGAGACACTCTCCAGTGAATAACCAATAGAAGGACCTAGATGCCCATATTGGCTCCTACATATTCTATGAAGATCTTTATCGGTCGAACAACAATGTTAATGACTCAATCAATCCCGTATATTGTTCCCTTTGTCCATCGGTATGTTACTTGCCCGAGATTCGATCGTCGGTATCTCCATACCTTATTTAATCTTGTTACCCGCAAGTCTCTTTACTTGTTCCATAATACAAGATCTCGGGACTAACTCCTTAGTCACATTGATTGCAAGCTCATTGTGACTAATGTCATATAGGGCAAGTCCAAATCTGGGCATAGTCATTTTCGTTCATGCCAGATCTGGCAGCTGCCATTTTGGACAGGTTTCAATTGGTAGGTTTGAGTGTAGTTTTTGTGCTCTATTTTGTGGGAGTTTTTCCTATAGCAACATATGAGTGTGAACTATGATTTTGGGATGCTACCATGGAGTCTATGCTGTTTCGGCTCATGGGAGCTTGATTGCCATAGTTTCATGAATCTACCTGTTGTTAGTTAGGTATTGTTGTGCACTTCTATAGCTTCATATTCATGTCTTGGGTGAACTTGTTAAGTGCGTGTAGCTACTAGTTTTCACATGATCAAAGTGGTATGTTGCTGTGTGTGGATATATTGGTTGCTAAACTGTTTTGTGCTTGTGTGAGCTGTGATTCTTTGTTTTGCATGATATTTACCTCTATTCCACCTGGAATTTAATGCCCAATTCAGTGTTGTACTTGGAGTGCCAAGAAAATGCCCATAGCCCTCTCTCAATGATGTTTAGTCGTTGTTGCCTTTCGTTTCTTGTTTTGTGATTTCTGAGAGATCCGTAGCTCGGTTTGCGGTGATCATGCATGAACAAATTAATAAACTTGAGGTTTTGTCCAGAATGCTAAACAACTTAATAAATGCATGAGAAAGATGACTAGTTAGCATTGCCACGGTCCTTTCATAACCACGCTCATGCATCATGTCGTTTGAAGCATTGCACCTTGCCGTGTGTTCATTGGATGTGTATTTTCTTGGGTAGCATCAAGAGTTGAGAATGAATGTGAGGATCACATTGAGTATGTTCCGAAAGAGCAAGATATGTACCCGTTAGAAGAACCAACCGGCAAGATGATTGTGACCTTGATATCGCCTCTAATTTTGTTGTGCTTAGATGATTCATTTTCATCGTTATTTAGCGCTGCCTGCCACCTAAGTATAAGCCTCCAAACATTGCCATGAAAAGCCTCTAACCCCTCCACAACCTAGAAAATATTGATTGGCTAAGATCGCGCTTGCTCAACCCTCTTATAGCACTGCTAGTTGCAGGTGCAGGCTGATCCATGTGCTAACATGGACTTTTGAATATCATCTTATTACTGCTATTAATTTAATGCACCTATATACTTGGTAAAAGGTGGGAGGCTTGGCCTTTTGCTAGGTGTTTTGTTACACTTTTGCCGCCTTAGTTTCGGCTACCAGTGTTAAGTTCCATATTGAGCGCTCCTAGCACGCTTGGGATTGTTATGGGGACCCCCTTGATGACTCAATTTGGTTTAAGACTTGTCTGGCAAGACCCAACTTTGGTACTCAATTTGCTAAACAACTTAATAATAAAAGGCATAGGGAATAGCTACCCCAAGGATAATTAATCAACCCCCGGGCCATTGCTCCTCATGAGTGTTGGTTCAACCCAGAGCATTGTACAGGGCCAACCTAGGGCAACTTGTGTGATCTCTATCAGGCCCCAGTGCGTGTAGCTTATTCGATGTGTCTCGAGACTGAGAAATACACGGCTTTTATCGGGTTCATCGAAACGTCTGGCGGTCTTGCTAGATTTGTCTTTACCTTCTCGAGGTGTCTTGTGCATCGGGATTCCAAGGATACTTTGGGCTATCTCAAGGTTCACGTTCTCCGCTAAGGTCCGAGGAGATCATGGGTTTTCTATGGTCAAGGCTTCCTATGCAGGTTGTGGTAGATTGTGACGGACTTGTTGGAGCTCCCCTGCAGGGTTAATATATTTTGGAAATCCATGCCGGTGGGTACGTGGCAACTTGGAAACTTTGTTTAACATCCGGTTCTAGATAACTTGAAGTAAACTTAATTAAAATGTGCCAACTATGTATGTAACTGTGATTGTGTCTTTCATGAGCTCCTTCTCCGACTGAGGACATGGTGGGGTTATGACTGACGTACGTAGGTGTTCAAGATCACTTAGTGATCATTATGTAGTTCACGACTGTCATGCTTAGACCACTCAATTTACATTATGTTCTCATAAGTTGGCCACCATATATGATTAGTGCTCGTGCAACCTCAACACATAACCTTCCGCACCCAGTAACTTTATTAGTTCCGGTATCATGGTCGCAAGATTTCTGAGTCCCTGTGGATCACAGATTACTACAACACCACAGGTCCAGGTACCGCAGATCCAGAGGTGTTTGATGCTACGTAGCTTCAGTGGGAGTTTGATGAAGGCAGTGCCGCATGTACGTGACATACCCTGACAATTAGAGGACCTTGGTCGTCTCATGGGCTAGCGAGACAGATGCATTACATTTTGTAGTTTATCTTGTCTGTAGCCTGACCCTATCTTACGGATGCTTCAAATAATGTTATGTGGCTTGTAACTTAACTTGTGGCAAGTGTAAGCCATTCCATATACTCATCTCTTCATGTATGTATTGCGATGATTTATGTACTTGCGAAACACTAAGATGCGCCTCTATCCATATTAAGGCCTCGTCCCCAAATATGGATACTGTCGCATCTTGGACATTATAGAAAGCTATGTCAACTTTGCCGCTTACTTTTTGAAGGGTCCTGCTTCTCAATGGTTGGACAGTCACAAGTGCTTTTAGCCTGCTGGAACTATCATCACTTGGCCAAAGTTCCAAGCTACTTTCCGTGCATGCTACATTCCTCAAGGAGTCATGGATCCTAAAAACCGTGAGTTCCGCAACCTCGTCCAGGGCAACAAAACTGGCATGTAGAAGGCCATCCAAAACCGTGAGTTTTGCAACCTCGTCCAGGGCAACAAAACCGTGTCACTATGCTGAAGAAGATATTGCAACTTATGCTCGCAGAGAGGAGAAGTTCCGTCATGGCCTCCACCCTCACATCAAGCTGGCACTCCTTATTCACGACTATTCTAATTTCGCCACCTTGGTGAACAAGGCCATCCAGGTTGAAACTGGCATGTAGGAATACAAGGACGGCAACAAGCGCAATAGTGACATGGGCTCATGTGCACATAAACGGAAAATTTGGATTCCCCACAACATGTATCAAGCACCTGCTCCTTCTACAAGGCCATAATATGTTGCACCTCGTCTACGTCCCCCACCACATAGGCAGCTGAGGCTCCGAGCTCCACCACCACGAGCTCGTTGTTCCTGTCCCAAGGATGGGTTATGCCTCAAATGTGGTCGTCCAGGTCACCTTGCCAGAGAATGCAAGCAGAATCAGAATATGTTGGTGTCGTGGTTTTGTCACGGCAGATGTCCTCATGAAAGGACTAAGTGATGGAGCCATCGCACCTTGGTGGCGACTCAAAGGGGTTGAGCGGAAGCGAGACTCGGGTTTACCCAGGTTCGGCCCCTCCGATGGAGGTAAAAGCCTACGTCCTGCTTTGTGTATATTTGATGGTGGAATCGATTACAAGGGCGTGTAACTCGTCTCACCTAGATCTTGATGGATTATAACTTAAGTCTATCAACCCTAGAACCTCGCCTTTATATACAGGTCGAGGCCCTAGGTTTACAAGAGTCCAGGCCACATTACAAGTCGTGACCCGTCATGTTTCTAAGTCGCCGTGTCTCCCAAGCAAGGAAACTGATGGCGAGTATTCCTCTTCTTGGACCTTGAGTCGCCACCTGGCCTCTTGGTCTTGGCCGGATCTTTGCTGGAGAACATCTTGCTCCTTCTGCATCCTGGGTCCAGGCCCATCTTTGAACATGAACGTTGAGTCGCCATGAACCTGACCCGGCCTAGTAGGGCGGGTAATACAGCGAGTAATATCCCCAACATTAGGCCCCATATTGACCTAAATTTATTCATGTTAATAAACCCTTACTTTTGACCCTGGCGACTCACGTGGAATCTCTCACTCGTCCTTTTAAAGAGCGACAAGCCGTCAATCTTCATGATCTGTTTGACTCGCCGAGTTGCTTATAAATGACGTCACCTGCCCTGCCATTTCAGGGATCTTAATGACGTCATCCCAATGGATCTTTCGACTTATCTAGTCATCCCGAAAATCTAGGTGCCATCATTTCCAATTTTTAATGCGTTTCCTTGAATCCCATGCTCACTGTTTTGGTTTTTAGCCTCGGGTCATTAAATAGTCGTGGGGGTCCCTCGTCTTCATGCACACCGTCTCTCCACTTCATCTTCTTCCTGGAGCTCGTGTCAAGAACACACCGCCATTACAGTGCTTCCACTTTGGATCTACCACCTCTTTGGATCAATCAGGCGCTGTACTCAACTTGGATCCCTACGGGCTACCTCCACCACTGTCCACGCTCATCAGGTGAGTTCTCCTTCCTTGTAGATCTGATTCACAAATCATCCATATTCTTAGACTGGCGCCGGAGTTCTTCAATCTTCCGACCGTCGCGCCATTAATCTTAAAATCATTGCTCGAGTCCTGTAATTTAGTAAGGGACCGCGGTATATCCATCAATAGTCTGCAGTAGATTTGTTACTCCTTTTATTTCTTTGCAAGACCGCTCCGAGAACTTTGCACTGTTGTCGTATCTTCAGTGTTCTAGGGTTTGTGAATTATCTTTCTTTTTAGAGCCACTCGTAGATCCATAATTTCTAGCATCATGACGGAAATGTGTTTGCCTTAGATCCAGGAAAGTTTCTAAGGAGGATTTAAAACGTAACCTGCGCATAGGTTACGGCGAGTCATAATTTCTATTTAGATGTGTTCCCAACTCCTTGTTGGCGAGTTGGTACTTCTATAGATTCTTATGACCTGCCCATCATCGTTATGCAGATTTTTGTCCCCTTCTCTTGAGGTTTTCGGTCATGGGTACCATCTCCAAGTGCAACTGGTTACCATCAGAGGTCAGCGATGCTGTCCTTGAAGATTTTGTAAAAGGTGGGAACTCTAGCTCCGTAGGAAACAATCGGTTGGCGTGCTGCCTTAGGAGAGTAACGTCCACAGCCCACCGATGGGGAGGTGGTGGTTTTTACCGATCATATTAAGCGGGGTTTCACACCACCCGGCTCAAAATTCTTTAGAGATGCCTTGCATTTCTTTAACCTCCATCCTCAAGACTTAGGCCCAAACTCCATCTCCAACCTCTGTCAATTCCAAGTATTCTATGAAGCTTACTTGCAAATAGAGCCTACCGTCCTCCTGTTCAGGAAGTTCTTCTACTTGAACCGCAAAACTGAGTTTGCCAACGGCCCCTGCCTAGAACTTGGTGGGTCAACATTCAGAAACGACGAGAATGCGGTTTCCCAGCTGCTCCTCTACCTAGTCACCCGAAAGGTTGGGGAAAGACTTGGTTTTATTGTCGCGACACTGCTCCAATCACTGATAACCCCTTACCAGGCTTTAGGCAGGAACGTCTGCCCATGGATTTTGAACTGCCCGAGAAACTAACTGAGCAGGAGGAAGCCTCTTTTGCTCCTGTCTTTGCAAAGCTCAGGCCCTTGACCGCCAACGGCCTTATTGGCGTCGATTTCATCCGCTGCTGGGTGGAGTGGAGGATAATGCTATTGAGCCACCGGGACGGCTTAATGTCCGAATATGATGGCAGCTTAAACCATCCACAATGCTTCTACAACATCGTGCTTGAAAAGGAAGATATTGACCATATTGTGAAGAAATTGTGTGGAAAATCACTTGATACTTGCTCTACGATTGGTTTAAACCTATTTTTCCTCTCCAACCCGACTCCAGAGGTGAAGCAACTTGACTCGCCTGACTTGCCTTTTTATAACTTTGATCTTGTTTCTGACCCGGGTTCTGATTTGGTTCATCAGAAGGACTGAGCTTTCTAGAAACGAAGACCGAAATCCGCCGTCAAAAAGGTGTCGACAAATACCGCCCGAAAGAATAAAAACAAAGGCAAAGCCACCACAGTAGAGTCGTCTGTTGTGGGCGAGTCTCGGGCGTAGAAGAACATTCAGAAGTAAATGCTTTTATCCTTCTTATTCAAACACAACCCATGCTCAAGCATTGTCGTTCCCATTTATTTGGTGATGACATGGATATCCAAGATGAAGACATCCAGGTATTTTCCATTTCTTCCGACTCAAACAATTCTCCTCCCAAGCCGACAAGGCGAGTCTATAGGAAAGTTCCGCTGTCTCACCCGGATGCTCATCTAGATCCCGATTTCCTTTTGAAGAAGGCGGGTTTCACACCAAAACGGCATACTCGAAGCCATTCTGGTGATCTCTTGTTCGGGTTGCCCGAGAAAATGACCGGTCGCAAATGACAGAGCGAAGTATGTGTTATACTAAATGTCCTTTCTTATGCAACCGATTTTGTATGACTTACATAGTCTTTGGAATCTTTTGTCCTACAGGTTTCACCTCCTTCATCTGACGAGTCAACTGCTTTGGCTCTTCCCCCTTTAATACGCCTCCAGGGGTAAGTTCATTTGCCAACATGTTCTTTGTAGGCCAATATTTCTATTTTAACAAAATTGCCATCCTTTGTAGGGCTCAAGCAAAGAAGAGGAAGACTGGTGAGTCATCATCTGTCCCCAAGGCGGCTGAGATAATTGGAATGAGTGCTTCCATCCCAGAGGCTCAAGATGAGCTGGCTGAGACTCACGCCGAAGCTCCTTACGACTTCCTTGATATCCAGGATGAGCTACCAAGCCCACAGAAGAAAAGAGTTGAAAATCCCAGTCCGCCAAGCCCTCAAAGGGCGGCTAAAGACGTGATGCCTGATCCAGATCCAGTCTTCGTCGTTGGAACAGGTTGTTCTAAACCTCCATCTGCTGTGTTGACCAAACATGTGCCCAAGGACGCCCCAATCCTTGTAGAGGAAAGCATGACCAAATTGAAGCTTCCCAACTTTGAGAAGCTGGAGTTTGATGAATGGTATTCTGGCTTTTTGAGTCGCCTGGAGATGAGTCATGAAATGGAGAAAAGCCTGGTTAATATGATGAAAAGAAAACATGAGGTATGATACCTGTTATCCTCCTTTACATGTACTCCCATTAGCCCTCCAAAGGGCGAGTCATCTGTGACGAGTCGAGCTTTGTAGAAATTTTCAACCTATAGCCCCCAAGGGTCGGGTCATCTTCTTGAAGATGAGTCGGGTCTTTAGTTTGTATTTAAAGAAAGCTTCAACCTTTAGCCCCCAAGGGCCGGGTCATCTTCTTGAAGATGAGTCGGGTCTTTAATTTTTATTTAAAGAAAGCTTCAACTTGTAGCCCCCAAGGGCCAGGTCATCTTCTTGAAGATGAGCCGGATCTTTAATTTTTAGTTAATGAAAGCTTCAATCTATAGCCGCCAAGGGCCGGGTCATCTTCTTGAAGATGAGCCGGTTCTTTAATTTTTAGTTAAAGAAAGCTTCAACCTGTAGCCCTCAAGGGCCGGGTCATCTTCTTGAAGATGAGTCGGGTCTTGTTGTAAGGTATTAACACAGAAAAATTGAATCGGACATTAACCCCAAGTGTCAGGGATATTGCTCGCAATGTGCATGAAACTTGTTATAACCTTCTAGTATTTTGCAGGAGTCATTGAGCCAGGCCGACTCAACCGTGTCCAGCCTGAGTCGAAGCCTAGCGGAGCAGCAAGATGCTCGAGCTAAGTGTGAAGAAAAACTCCGCCTTGCATTGGTTGACATTGAGAAATGAAGGCGGATCACAGGGAGCTTGAAGAAAAGGCCGAAGCTCGGCGAGCCGCCTTGCTGAAAAGGGATGAACAAGCCAAGGAACAAATGAAGGTCACCGTTTCAGAACCGTCCGGACTGGAACTTCATATCTCAAAAATGACCAATGTCGTGTTTGGTAAGTATCCGCTACTATCCTTACTTCCAAAGTCGTGTTGTAAAATATTCCAGCGACTTATGATCGTGTATCCTTGCTGCAGGGCCTCGATCCGCCAATCTTCACGATGATTGTGTACTGAAGCTGATATATACCTTAACAGAGCAACTTTATACTGGTGGTGTGCTGACTATTAAAGCCATTATGGGCAATAAGGAGCCCGTGAAGACAATCAAGTATATGATGGGTGCTTGTCTACACTGCCGGAACAGATTGAAGAAGTAAAAAAGATCAACCGCCCGGAAAGGAGTGCTTACCACCTTGAGCCGATGGTTGGCTTATGCTCCAGAGCTTAAGCCGGAGGAAATAGCTCACGGGTTTCTAGAGCTTAAAGATGACGCATCAGAATTTAATGAGAGGATTATCATCGTTGCGTGAAAGAATGTTCCCAAGTGGCGACTCAACTGGCAGTCAGTCTTGACTTAAACAAGTACCAGGCGGCATATGACGAGAATAACAAACGTGCCACTCCTCCTTCTCATGAAATCACAATTCCAACTCCGTAGCGCTGTAAGCATCTTTTTGACTTTGATACTGATCCGTCCACCATCTTGACCGACGAGGCTGAGTTCCATGCCTTAATTAACTGCAATTGGACAATGGGCGACTTACAGATCCAAGACGGCGAAGGCTCGACGTAGGATAACCCGAAGGTGGCTTGAATAAGGTGTCACTGGAAGACCACCCATGGAGATCAATTTGCAAAGTCAAATCTCGGTCACGTAACTTTCGGTGGCCTTCTGAGCCATGTAATAGGTTAGAGATGAAAACAGCATTGGTCTGCACCATACATTTATTGACTCTGAAATCTCACCCTTTTGAAAATACGAGCCGCCTTACTAAGCGTTTTGCCATGTTTCCATCAAAGTAATTGTTCCCCATATGGTTAGAGGAGAAAATTAAGCCGGCTCAATGAGACGCGGTGGCTTATAACAATTTTTTGAAAACTCTAACTAATACCAGAAAGATACTTTGTAGTCATAAAGTTTGTCGGCTCAATGAGTCGCGGTGTGGTATGACGAGCTTGCGAGGCTCTAGTGTTACCCTAAAGAGGCTTATGCAACAGGCTTAGTTGTTTAGACCGGCTGACCACGCACGAGTCAAGCTTCAGTGAAGCAGGTTCAGTGAACCCATTGTTTGTCTATTTTCCATATGTCGGCTCTCACAGGTATCCTTCATGTTTTGAACCAAGGCAAGTTCAGGGTCCACAACTGGATTGACTCGCCAAGAGTACATGGGACCATAGGGCGAGTCGCCAAACATACAATCTAGTATAACCATTGTAGTGATTTAATTTTTTGCTAGCCAAGAGGGTATTCAGGCTGGACTCAGTGAATAGAAGCCCCCGAGTGACCTATGATTAGGGAAAAGTCGGACATAGGATTGCAAAAGCATTTACGCTCTTACTGCAAAACGACTTGGGAACTAGTAGCCCCCAAGTAAGCCAGCTTGATTCTCAAAACCATATAAGCGCCCATGTTTGAACCATGCAATATGACAACTTTGGTCCTCTTTGGCTTACCAGTACCCAGTTTTGAAATAAGTGCAACATGACGACTTATGCTCTTTGATACTGATAGCGTCCATGCTTGGATAGCTTGTGAAACAATAAAGACTCATGCTCTCAAGAAGGGGAGACGACACATACCCTTAATTTCATGGGCGCCGACTTTATTGCTATATATATATATATAAAGAGTACAAGGACTAAACTATGTACAATGATAAGGAGCCAACGGCTCTAAGTGTAATAAGGCCTAAGTGGGCAATGTTCCATGGCCGGTTTGTTTCAACCTCTGTTGTTGGCCTATTTGGACGAAGATCCAGCAGGTAGTAGGAACCATTATGAAGACTTTTGCTAGCGACAAACGGCCCTTCCCATGGGGGGATAACTTATGCATACCATTATGATCTTGGATCAAAAGGAGCACTAAGTCGCCCTCCTGAAAGACCCGCCTTCTGACTCGGCGGCTATGATAGCGTCGCAAGTCTTGTTGGTAAATCACCGACCGTGCTGCTGCTCAGTCACGCTCCTCCTCCAAAGCATCCAACGAATCTTGACGCGCCAGCTCATTGTCCTCTTCAACATAAGCGGTGACTCGCGGTGAGTCGTGTTTGATGTCACTTGGCAAAACCGCCTCAACCCCGTAGACCAAAAAGAAGGGTGTGTAACCATTGGATCTGTTAGAGGTAGTCCTTATGCTCCATAGAACGGAAGGGAGCTCTTCAACCCAACAACCCGGGTGCGTTCCAAAGGAACCATGAGTCGGGGCTTGATCCCACGCAAGATTTCTTGATTTGCCCGTTCCGCATGTACGTTGGTTTAGGGATGCGCAACCGCAGAGACATCAAGCCGGATGTGCTCCTTTTCACAAAATTCTTTCATGGCGCCTTTGGATAATTTAGTACCATTATCAGTGATGATACTATGAGGATACCTGAAGCGGAAAATCAACTTCTTGAGGAACTTGATGGTCGTATCTGCATCGCAACTACTAACCGGATCTGTTTCAACCCACTTGGTAAATTTGTCAACCGCCACTAGTAGGTGAGTCTTTTTGTTGGAAGACATCTTGAAGGGACCAAACATGTCGAGCCCCCAGACCGCAAAAGGCCATGTAATTGGGATCATCCACAACTCTTGAGCCAGCACATGCATCTGACGCCCAAATTTCTGGCACCCATCACATCTGCGCACTATGTCCTCGGCATCTGCGTGAGCCATTAACCAGTAGAATCCATGCCTAAAAGCCTTGGACACCAAAGTGCGTGACCCAGCGTTATGGCAACAATCGCCAGCGTGGATCTCATTAAGGATCGTGCGTCCTTCTTCGGACGAGACACATCTTTGAAAAATTCCATAAGTGCTTCGTTTGTGCAACTCGCCCTTATGTATAACCATAAACTTGCATCGCCGGATAATTTGGCGGGCCAGCCACTCATCAGAAGGTAACTTGCCTCGTGCCAAGTACGCCATGTATGGGACCGCCCAATCTGGAGTGACATGAAGAGCCGCCACAAGTTGAGATTCCGGGTCAGGGACCGCTATATCCTCTTCAGAAGTCAATTTCACCGATGGGTTATGCAAAACATCCAAAAATATGTTGGGAGGAACCAGCTTACGCTGCGACCCGAGTCGTGAATGAGCATCAGCTGCTTCATTGATCCGGTGGTCAATATGATCAACTTGGTAACCATGAAAGTGATCCGCCACGTCTGATACGGCACGTGTGTAAGCCGCCATCAAAGGATCCGAGTCCCTAGGCATCTAACTCAATTGCGGTTCATCTCTTTGGTGATCCTAAGCCCGTGGAGCAAAGCTTCGTACTCTGCTGCATTGTGAGTACATGGAAACATGAGCGGGAGGACGTAGCAAAACTTGTCACCATGCGGCAAAGTTAGTACCACGCCAGCCCTCGAGCCTTCCAGCTGCCTAGACCCGTCAAAGTGGATAGTCCAATACGTGTGATCGGGTTTGTCTTCTGGGATATGCAACTCGGTACAATCGTTGATGAAATCCACTAAGTCATGAGACTTGATGGCCGTGCGGGGCATATACTTCACGTGGTGAGGACCAAGCTCGATAGCCCACTTAGCAATCCGCCCGGTTGCTTCGCGGTTTTGTATGATGTCGGCAGGTGGCGCGGAACTGACCACCATGATCGTGTGCTCCTAGAAGTAGTGCTTCAGCTTCCGACTCGCCATGAAGATCCCGAAAACCAGTTTCTACCAGTGTGAATAATGCTGTTTTGAGAGGGTTAAGACCTCGCTAACAAAGTACACTGGCCTTTGGACCGGATATTCCTTTCCTTCTTATTTCTGTTCGACAACCACCGCCACACTTACTGCTTTAGAGTTAGCAGCAATGTACAGGAGCATAGGCTCTTTGTCAGCGGGAGCGGCTAAAACAGGCGGCTCAGCCAATTGCTTCTTCAAGGCCTCAAAGGCTTCATTAGTCGCGTTCGTCCACACAAAACAGTTTGTTTTCTTAAGCAGCTGATAAAGAGGGATGGCCTTCTCCCCAAGGCGACTTATGAAACGACTCAAAGCCGCAATACGACCCGCCATACGCTGGACCTGGTTGACATTGGTCGGCTTGCCAAGTGAGGTAATCGCCTTTATCTTGTCCGGGTTGGCTTCAATACCCCGTGCTGACACTAAGAAACCCAGCAATTTTCCTGCAGTTACACCAAAGACACACTTGGAGGGGTTAAGTTTCATCTAATATACACGTAGATTGTCAAACGTCTCCTTGAGATCCTTCAGACGTGACTCCTTCTGAGATTTTAGCACCATGTCATCGACATAAGCGTGGACGTTGCGCCTGATCTGACCATGCAGACAATTATGAATGCAGTGTTGATAAGTCACCCCTGCACTTTTAAGCCCAAATGGCATGGAGACATAGCAGAAAGCACCAAAAGGAGTTATGAAGGTTGTCTTATCTTTACTCCTCCCAAGCCATCTTGATCTGATGATAACCTGACTAGGCGTCCAGAAAGCATAGCTGTTCATAACCCCCGCAGAACCAATGATTTGATTGATACGAGGGAGAGCGGAAGGGTCCTTCGGACAAGCTTTATGAAGGTTGGTGTAGTCAATGCACATGCGAAAAGTCCCATTCATTTCGAAGACTAAGACCGGATTGGCCAGCCACTCTGGGTGAAACACTTCCACAATGAAAACAGCAGCCAAGAGTCGGGCTACCTCTTCTCTGATTGCCTTGCGCCTCTCCTCGTTGAAACGATGGAGGTACTAACGAACCAGCTTCATCTTGGGATCCACATTAAGGTGATGTTCAGTGAATTCTCTCGGTACACCTGGCATGTCAGAAGGTTTCCATGCAAAGATGTCCCGATTCTCACGGATGAATTCGACGAGCGTGCTTTCCTATTTGGGATCCAGGCCGATCCTAATAGTGAACTGCTTAGAAGAGTCGCCGGGCGTAAAATCGACCTCCTTGGTGTCATCAGCCGGCTTAAACTTGAGGGGCGGTTCAGAATCAATGGTGGGCTTCCTCAGCGAGGTCATGTCCGCCGGGTCAACATTGGCCTGATGAAACTTGAGTTCCTCAGCAGCACAGGCCGACTCAGCATAAGCAGCATCTCCTTCCTCGCACTCCTAAGCTATTTTCCGATCCCCACTGACCGTGATGGCTCCCCTGGGGCTTGACATCTTGAGCTTAAGGTAGACGTAACACGGGCGAGCCATAAAGCGGGTGTAAGCCGGCCGACCAAAGAGCATGTGATACGGACTCTTGATATTGACCACCTCAAACATCACAGACTCGCTCCTGTAGTTAGACTCGGTGCCAAAAGCCACATAAAGTTTAATCCGCCCAATAGGATACGCTGACTTACCCGGAACGATGTCGTGGAAAACCGTGGAGAAGGGCATTAAGTCGCCTTCTGGGAAATTCATCCTCCGGAAGGTGTCATAATATAGGATGTTGATCCTGCTGCCGCCATCCATAAGGACTTTGGAGAGGGTGTAGCCTCCGACCTGTGGCGCCACAACCAATGCCAAGTCGCCAGGGTTGTCAACCCGGGGCGGGTGGTCCTCTCTACTCCAGGTGATAGGTTGCTCAGACCAGTTAAGATACCAGGGAAGGGCTGCCTCAACCGTGTTGATAGCCCTCTACTTAACCTTCTTGTCCCTCTTGCAGGTGTTGGTGGTAAACACATGGTACTGCCCACTATTTTACTGCTTGAGATTATTGTGGAACCCTTTGTTGTTGTTCTGGTGCTGATAGCTGCCCGGGTTATTCTGTTGCTGGAAGCCGCCCTGGGTGTTATATTGTTGATTGCCTTGGACCGGGTATTGACCCGCGTTGGTTTGGGTCCCACCCTGTAGGCCGGGGTTGGGGAAGCCGCCAAATGGATTCCCGTGTGAACCGCCTGATCCAAATTGCTCTGGGTGTCCGCCACTACTCCCTCTTCGGTTGTTCTTGAGTGCCTCAGCACGTAATTCCTGCATCACATAGCAGTCTTCCCAAGAATGAGTGGCTGGGCCCTCCACTGTGGTATGTTGCGGGCAGGGGCCCTTGAGCATCTCCTGATAGTTACGTGGCCTTTTGCCACCGAAACCTCTTTTCTTCTGACGCTGGTTCTCGGTCCCAGTGTTAGTGTTGGCGACAAAATCAGTGGCACCTTCCTGCGTCCTCTTCTTCCCTTGATCTCCATGCTGATTGTTGTTGCGCCCCTGGGCTTGGGAATAACCTGTGGACGGTTCTGCCTTCCTGGCGTCACTGACTTTGTCATCGTCCCCTCCAGGATCTTTGGTGCCATCTAACTCGGCGTATCTAGTCAGAGTATCCATCGGCTAGCCCATATCATGGACCTTTCGCTCAAGTCGCCCAAGCTTCAACACCAAGGCGGTAATGATAGTTTTTCTCCAAGATCAGCATAGCCTGAGCCGCCGTGATGCCATCCGATGAATGGATTACCTCTCCAACCCGTCGTGTTCAATGGTGGGCCGACTCGTCGGGACGCTGAACACAGTGATACAGGTCGACAATAGTCATTGGACGCTTGCAGGTTCCTCTGAAGTTCATGAAAAATGCTCCTTCAACACGTCCCACGTGTTGATGGAGTTGGGCGGTAAATTCTTGAGCCAAGTGTGCACTGTTCCTTCTAGCATCATGGAGAAGGATTTGGTGCACATCACATCGCTAACATCAAGCATGTCCATTGCAAACTCGTAACTTTTGACCCACGCTCCCGGCTCAAGGTCAGGCATGTAGTTGGGGACCTTGTGTGGGCCCTTAAAGTCCTTGGGCATACGCTCGTTATGGAGGGCGGGCGATAAGCAGGGGATCCCAATGTTCCGTCCTCCTGACTCGCCATGCGCAGGGGAAGGTGGCACATAGGCTTGATAGCCTAGACCCGCCGCGGCCGCCGCCTCTGCCTGGTGGGTGATACATCTCCATCGTATCTATAATTTTTGATTGTTTCATGCCATTATTCTACAACTTTCATATACTTTTGCAACTTTTTATACTATTTTTGGGACTAACATATTGATCCAGTGCCTAGTGCTAGTTCCTGTTTGTTGCATGTTTTTTGTTTCGCAGATTATCCATACCAAATGAAGTCCAAACGCAACAAAAAACCTATGGGGATTTTTTTGGAATATTTATGATTTTTGGGAAGAAGAATCTATGCGAAACGATGCCCGAGGAGGTCACAAGCCCAGGAGGTGCCCCCCCTATGCCGCGGTTGGCAGGCTTGTGACCAATCCCTAAGGAGGTTGGGGCCCTTCTTTCTCTGCAAGAAATCTAATATTCGGAAGAAAGTCGTGTTAAAATTTCAGCCCAATCGGAGTTACGGATCTCCGGGAATTTAAGAAACGGTGAAAGGCAAAATCTGGGAACGCAGAAACAGAAGGACACAAAGAGAGAGAGAGATCCAATCTCAGAGGGGCTCTCGCCCCTCCACCGCCATGGAGACCATGGACCAGAGGGGAAACCCTTCTCCCATCTAGGGAGGAGGTCAAAGAATAAGAATAAGAAGGGGGCTCTCTCCCCCTCTCTCCCGGCGGCGCCGGAATGCCGCCCGGGACATCATCGTGTGACGACGTTCTACACCAACACCTCCGTCATCTTCACCAACACCTCCATCACCTTCTCCCATCTGTATTCAGCGGTCCACTCTCCCGCAACCCGCTGTACCCTCTACTTGAACATGGTGCTCTATGCTTCATATTATTATCCAATGATGTGTTGCCATCCTATGATGTCTGAGTATATTTTTGTTGTCCTATCGGTGATTGATGAATTGCTATGATTGGTTTAATTTGCTTGTGGTTATGTTGCTGTCCTTTGGTGCCCATCATATGAGCGTGCGCGTGAATCACACGATAGGGTTAGTAGTATGTTGATAGGACTATGTATTGGAGGGCAAGGGTGACAGAAGCTTCAGCTTCGCATAGAAATTCATGCATACGGGATTGAAGGGGGACCAATATATCTTATTGCTATGGTTGGGTTTTACCTTAATGAATGTTAGTAGTTGCGGATGCTTGCTAATAGTTCCAATCATCAGTGCATATAATTCCAAGTAAGGGATGACATGCTAGCAGTGGCCTCTCCCACACAAAACTTGCTATCGGTCTAGTAACGTAGTCAATTTCTTAGGGACGATTCCGCAACTCCTACTACCACTTTTCCACACTCGTTAAACTAACGTAATTGTTTCTTTATCTAACCAGCCCCCAGTTCTTATTTACGTGTTCTTTATTTTCTTGCAAACCTATCCTATCACTGCTACAAAGTACTTCTAGTTTCATACTTGTTCTAGGTAAAGTGAACGTAAAATGTGCGTAGAGTTGTATCGGTGGTCGATAGAACTTGAGGGAATATTTGTCCTACCTTTAGCTCCTCGTTGGGTTCGACACTATTACTTATCGAGAAAGGCTACAATTGATCCCCTATACTTGTGGGTCATCAAGACCTTTTTCTGGCGCCGTTGCCGGGGAGCAATAGCGGTGGGGTGAATATTCTCGTGTGTGCTTGTTTGCTTTATCACTAAGCAGATTTATTTGTTGTTCTAAGTTGTTCTCTATCTTTATTTATGGATATGGAACACGAAATACCAAAAAAATTAGGTGTACTTGCTACTCATGGAGATGGGGAACCTCCTAAAACCCTCGATGCTCGTTATGTGGAAAATATTATGCACTTCTTTAATAATCCCGAGAAAACCCCAATTATATAATGGGATACACGTTGGATCAACGTGAATACTTTAGGGATTATCGCCTGACTCAAAAAGGGAAACTATTATGGGATCAAATTCATATGTTGAAATGGTATGCTTGGGAGCTATGCTCGAGATATGATATTACTTGTTGCTCTAGGATGAAGGCTAAACACCTTCCCTTTTCTTGTAAATTTAATGCTGATGAAACCTTGGCTTCTTATGGTATATATGATTACTATGATGTGGAACAAATAGAAGAGTTTGTCGCTTTTATGGGTGCTTATGAAATTGAAGCTTTGTTTAAAAGGTGTGATGATAATGATGATGCTGCTTACCGATCTGAAAATTTGGTTATGCTTCGTTATTGTTATACTAATTATGAATATAATGCCCATATTGATCGATTTATGGAGAAACTCTACGCTGCCCAAGAAGAGACTAATATTTTGCGGGAAACTATGGAAGAAGAAAATGTTGAAACTGTGAGCTCATTAGATGAAAAAGATGACGAGCAGAGCGAAGAACAAAAGGAGGAAGAGCGTACTAGCTACCCATGCCCACCTTCTAATGAGAGTAACTCTTCAACTCATACATTGTTTAATTCCCCTTCGTTCTTACTGAAGGATGAATGCTATGTTGATTGCTATGATCCCTTGGATTCGTTTGAAATATCACTTTTTGATGAACTTCATGCTTGCTATGCTTGTGGACATGATGCCAATATGAATGATGCTTATGAAGATTATCTTTCTATAGTTCCTTATCTTAAGCATGAAATTGTTGCTATCACGCCCACTTATGATAGTCCTATTATCTTTTTGAATCTCCCAACTACACTATATCGGAGCAGTTTGCTCTTATTAGGGATTCATAGATGGGTCGCCTTCTACTATTACACATGATGATTTTGATGAATATAATATGCATGTGCTTGCTGCTCCTACTTGCAATTATTATGAGAGTGGAACTACATCTCCACCTCTCTATGTTTCCAATACGATAAAATTGCAAGAAACTGCTTATGCTATGTATTGGCCTTTACTTGATGTGCATGAATTGTTCTTTTATGACATGCCAATGCATAGGAAGAGAGTTAGACTTCGTCATTGCATGATATACGTTAACTTGTCCTCACTACTAAATTAAAAATCATTGTTAATTAAAGTTGGCTTTGATATACCTTGGGATCCGGGTGGATCCATTACTTGAGCACTTTATGCCTAGCTTAATGGCTTTAAAGAAAGCATTGCCTGGGAGACAACCCGGAAGTTTTAGAGAGTCATTTATTTCTGTTGAGTGCTTCTATATAGTTTAAAAAAAATTATAGAGGGGAAACTAAAACTTTTCAAAAAGAGAAGCGATTGAAAGGTGATGCATTGCGGAAGTGAGGGTCGACCTTGAACACTTGTGTTCATGCTCATGGGAACAATGTAGAATTTTTCATGGAAGTTTCTCGCAAAAAATAATTATCCCCTTGTACAATTCAATTGTATTATAAAAATAATGTGCCAAGTAAATCCTTTATGATTAGTTTGGGTGATAATTGTTTGATCATGCTGAAAAAGACAGAAACTTCGCACTCACGGAATCATTTCTTATTTCTATACAAAGAGTGCTATTGAGTTGATTCTTTTTTCTGATGATTGATATACAAAGTGCCTTAATTATCATAATTATTTCAGAATTTTTGGAGTATCATAAGTATGGTATGTGTTCAAATTACTACAGACTGATCTGTTTTTGACAGATTCTGCTTTTAATGCATTGTTCTCTTATTTTGATGAATCTATGGGTAGTATCGTGGGGTATGAACCATGGTGCAGTTGGATTATAGTATATATAATGCTAATATGAATTTGGAATGAGTCCACAACAGTACTTAAAGTGGTGATTTACTTTATTATACTAACGGATCTCACGAAGGTTTTGTTGAGTTTTGTGTGATTGAAGTTCTCAAGTTTTGGGTGAGACCACGATGGATGAAGGAATAAGGAGAGGCAAGAGCCTAAGCTTGGGGATGCCCAAGGCACCCCAAGGTAATATTCAAGGAATACTCAAACGTCTAAGCTTGGGGATGCCCCGGAAGGCATCCCCTCTTTCGTCTACAATCTATCGGTAATTTTACTCGGAGCTATATTTTTATTCGTCACATGATATGTGCAAATGCTTGGAGCGTCTTTTGTGTTTATTTTTTCTTTTTATTTTATGCACCATGCTAGTATGAGATTGTCCTTGGTTGATTTATAGAATGCTATTTGCACTTCGCTTGTATATTTTGAGTATGGCTTTATAGAATGCTGCATGTGCTTCACTTATATCATTTGAAGTTTGGATTGCCTGTTTCCCTACACATAGAAAACCTCCATTTGTAGAATGATCTTTTGCTTCACTTATATTTTTTAGAGCAGGGCATATCTTTTGTAGAAAGAATTAAAGTCTGATGCTTCACTTATACCTATTTAGAGAGTTAACAAGAGTTGGTCATTCACATGGTTAGTCATAAAATCCTACATAAAACTTGTAGATCACTGAATATGATATGTTTGATTCCTTGCAATAGTTTTGCGACATGAAGATGTGATATTAGATTCATGCTAGTGAGTAATTATATATTCGTAGAAATACTTGTGTTAAGGTTTGTGATTCCCGTAGCATGCACGTATGGTGAACCATTATGTGACGAAGTCGGAGCATGATTTATTTATTGATTGTCATCCTTTGTGTGGAAGTCGGGTTCGCGCGATGGTTAACTCCTACCAACCCTTCCCCTAGTAGCATGCGTGTAGTACCTTGTTTCGATGACTAATAGACTTTTGCAATAAGTATCTGAGTTCTTCATGACTAATGTTGAGTCCATGGATTATACGCACTCTCACCCTTCCACCATTGCTAGCCTCTCTAGTACCGTGCAACTTTCGCTGCTGCATTACACCCACCATATACCCTTGCTAAAAACAGCCACCATACCTACCTATTATGGCATTTCCATAGCCATTCCGAGATATATTGCCATGCAACTTCCATCATTCCGTTTATTATTACACGCACCATCATTGTCATATTGCTTTGCATGATCGTAAGATAGCTAGCATGATGTTTTCATGGCTTGTCTGTTTTTTGATGTCATTGCTACGCTAGATCATTGGACATCCTGGTACACCGCCGGAGGCATTCATATAGAGTCATATTTTGTTCTAAATATCGAGTTGTAAGTAAACAAAAGTGTGATGATCATCATTATTAGAGCATTGTCCCATGTGAGGAAGTAATAAAAGAGGCCAATGAAGCCCAAATAAAAAAAGAGGCCAAAGAAGCACACCAAAAAAAGGAAAAAAATTAAGAAAAATGAGAGAAAACAGAGAAGGGACAATGCTACTATCCTTTACCACACTTGTGCTTCAAAGTAGTACCATGATCTTCATGATAGAGAGTCTCCTATGTTGTCACTTTCATATACTAGTGGGAAATTTTCATTATAGAACTTGGCTTGTATATTCCAATGATGGGCTTCCTCAAATTTCCCTAGGTGTTCATGAGGAAGCGAGTTGGATGCACACCCACCAGTTTCTTTTTGAACTTTCATACACTTATAGCTCTTGTGCATCTGTTGCATGTAAATCCCTACTCACTCACATTGATATCTATTGATGGGCATCTCCATAGCCTGTTGATACGCCTAGTTGATGTGAGACTATCTCCACCTTTTTTGTCTTCTCCACAACCACCATATTCTATTCTACCTATAGTGCTATGTCCATGGATCACGCTCATGTATTGCGTGAAAGTTGAAAAAGTTTGAGAACATTAAAGTTTGAAACAATTGCTTGGCCAAAACCGGGGTTGTGCATGATTTAAATACATTGTGTGGGGAAGATGGAGCATACCAGGGATAACTTTCTTTGGCCATGATATTTTGAGAACACATGATTGCTTTGTTAGTATGCTTGAAATATTATTGTCTTTATGTCAAATGATAGACTATTGCTTCGAATCACTCGTGTTTTAGTATTCATGCCATGATTAGATTATATGATCAAGATTAAGCTAGGTAGCATTCCACATCAAAAATTATCTTTTTTATCATTTACCTACTCGAGGACGGGCAGGAATTAAGCTTGGGGATGTTGATACGTCTCCATTGTATCTATAATTTTTGATTGTTTCATGCCATTATTCTACAACTTTCATATACTTTTGGCAAATTTGTATACTATTTTTGGGACTAACATATTGATCCAGTGCCTAGTGCCAGTTCGTGTATGTTGCATGTTTTCTGTTTCGCATATTATCTATACCAAACGAAGTCCAAACGCAATAAAAACATACGGGGATTTGTTTTGGAATATTTATGATTTCTGGGAAGAAGAATCTACGTGAAACGATGCCCGAGGAGGTCACAAGCCGAGGAGGCGCCCCCCTAGGCCGCGGCTGGCAGGCTTGTGACTAATCCCTAAGGCGGTTGGGGCCCTTATTTCGCTACAATAAATCAAATATCCGGAAGAAAATCGTGTTAAAATTTCAGCCCAATCGGAGTTACGGATCTCCGGGAATTTAAGAAACAGTGCAAGGCAGAATTTGGGAGCCTAGAAATAGAAGGACACAGAGAGAGAGGTCCAATCTCGGAGGGGCTCTCGCCCCTCCGCCTCCATGGAGACCATGGACCAGAGGGGAAACCCTTCTCCCATCTAGGGAGGAGGTCAAGGAAGAAGAAGAATAAGAAGGGGGGCTCTCTCCCCCTCTCTCCCAGCGGCGCCGGAACGCCGCCCGGGACATCATCGTGTGACGGCGATCTCCACCAACACCTCTGTCATCTTCACAAACACCTCCATAACCTTCTCCCATCTATATTCAGCGGCCCACTCTCCCGCAACCTGCTGTACCCTCTACTTGAACATGGTGCTTTATGCTTCATATTATTATCCAATGATGTGTCGCCATCCTATGATATCTGAGTAGATTTTCGTTGGTCTATCTATGATTGATGAATTGCTATGATTGGTTTAATTTGCTTGTGGTTATGTTGTTGTCCTTTGGTGCCCATCATATGAGCGCACACGTGGATCACACCATACGGCAGGTCAAGGGTGTTGATAGGACTATGTATTGGAGGGCAAGGGTGACAGAAGCTTCAGCCTAGCATAGAAATTGATGCATATGGGATTGAAGGGGGACCAATATATCTTATTGCTATGGTTGGGTTTTACCTTAATGAACGTTAGTAGTTGCGGATGCTTTCTAATAGTTCCAATCATAAGTGCATAGAATTCCAAGTATGGTATGACATGCTAGCAGTGGCCTCTCCCACACAAAACTTGCTATCGATCTAGTAATGTAGTCAATTGCTTAGGGACAATTCCGCAACTCCTACCACCACTTTTCCACACTCATTAAACTAACATAATTGTTTCTTTATCTAACCAGCCCCTAGTTCTTATTTAAGTGTTCTTTCTTTTCTTGCAAACCTATCTTATCACTCCTACAAAGTACTTCTAGTTTCATACTTGTCCTAGGTAAAGTGAACGTAAAGTGTGCGTAGAGTTGTTTCGGTGGTCGATAGAACTTGAGGGAATATTTGTCCTGTCCTACCTTTAGCTCCTCGTCGGGTTCGACGCTCTTACTTATTGAGAAAGGCTACAATTGATCCCCTATACTTGTGGGTTATCAGCGGGCGGCTCGTGCTGCGTCCACAAGGTTTTGGGCATGCGTGGTCGCCCCCCCCGGGCGGGTTGGTATGCGGATGTCGACGCGGCTCGCTGCTAGACAGTACGGGCGGGACGTCATGGCGGCTCCTCGTGTGGCTTGCATGGGGTGTAGAATGCAGCTGATCCCGGCTGTAAGAGTACTGTGCTTGTTGGACCACCGCCGTCTTCAACATCTTGATGCCGTTCCCGTGAATAGGCAGAGACTCTAGATTACGGGTCGCGGCTAGCACATTGTCGACGGGGTTAGAAAAGTAACCATGCGGCATATGGAACCGCGATGGCTGTGCCGATGTTGGCTGAGTTGGTTGTAGAATGGGCGGCGGCTGAGCCGGCTCATCCTGTTGGATGACTCGCCGTGGCGGGTTGCGCTCCACCCCAGGGGTATGTGGGTGATCAAAAAGTCGGATAGGGTTTAGGTCAGCCGGCATACAGTCGTGATGCCTCCTCTGGTGTATCATGTCTGATGTGTGCTGTTGGCGCTCAAGCCGCCATCTTTCAACCCTTAGCCGCTCCATCTCCTCGGCGATGTGGGCCTCTTGACCCGCCGTCTGGGTGGCTTCGACTTCGATCTCATGTTGGATCTTTATCCTCTCCTCTTTCAGCTTTGCCAGCTCGGCGTTTATCTCCTCCTGATTCTCCGCGGTCACTGTGACCGCCATGAGCTTAGACATCTCAACCATCAAATCTGTCAAAGCCTGAGCCGGAGTCTTGCCTGACCCACTGGCTCCGTCGTTGCCTGTTGCGGTCGGCTGAGACGCAGCCGCTCCAGCCATGTAGATGGCGACTTGACATTGAGGTTCCTGAAAATCTTCGGAAATTCCCGCCCCGGGCGAGCCCCCAAGCCTCCCTTCATGGAGGGGGCAGATTGAATCTGTGTCGCCGATGAATGACTTGTCGTCTGAGTTGACAGAAGTGCTTTCCTCAATCACCGGCCCATCCGGCAGGTCAACCCCGTACGTAAAACCAATGAGAACATGGCGGGGCCTGACCTGACGCTTGGCGGGTTAGGCGAACCGAGCCGGCTCGACGATGTCTGTGTAGGTGTACGACTCAGGTACAGGAGCCCCGAAGTTTCCGATGAAGACATGAATCTTACCGAAGGGGACCCGGTAACCAGACTCGACTGAGCCAATGTCAAGCCCCCAATGAGAGTTGTCGATGTTGATCTTTCCACGACGGTTCTTCGTCATGAGGTCGACCACGTAGCTACCAAACCCTGGGAGGGATCCCTTTGAGAATTCAACTCCACCGTGCGGAGGCCCCATGGTGGGAGCCAACTGTCGTGGTTTTGTCAGGATAGATGTCCTCGTGAAAGGACTTAGTGATGGAACCATCACATCTTGGTGGCGACTCAAAGGGGTTCAGCCGAAGCGAGACTCGGGTTTACCTAGGTTCGGCCCCTCCGATGGAGGTAAAAGCCTACGTCCTGCTTTGTGTATATTTGATGGTGGAATCGATTACGAAGGTGCGTAACTCTCCTAACCTAGCTCTCGAAGGATTATAACTTAAGTCTATCAACCCTAGAACCTCACCTTTATTTACAAGTCGAGGCCCTAGGTTTACAAGAGTCCAGGCCACATTAAAAGTCGTGACCTGTCATGTTTCTAAGTCGTCGTGTCTCCCAAGCTAGGAAACTGACGGCGAGTCTTCCTCTTCTTGGACCTTGAGTCGCCACCTGGGCTCTTGGGCTTGGCTGGCTTTTTGCTGGAGAACACCTAGCACCTTATGCATCCTGGGTCCAGGCCCATCTTTGAACATGAATGTTGAGTCGCCATGAACCTGACCCGACCTAGTATGGCGGGTCATATAGCGAGTAATATCCCCAACAGCTGGCACTACCCTCAATTGTGAGTGGTAAAAACTAGAACCGCGACAACAATGCCAAGCATACTTATGTTCGTGGTCAGGCCAACAACATTGAAATGGTTAAGCTCAAGACAAGCCTGCTATCGTAATGGGTACACTTCTTGTTAACTTAGTATCAGCTTATGTATTGTTTGATACACGAGCATCACATTCGTTTATGTCAGAAAATTTTGCATACATGCATGACATTAGAAGTGAAGAGATGGGCATTCCAATAGTGGTAAACACCCCCGCGGGCCAAGGTCGAACCTTTGTGGTTTGCCCAATGTCTTGTTGAAATTGAAGGATTGGAATTCCTTGCCGCTCCCATATTGCTGAAGTCTTCCAATATTGACCTCATTTTGGGAATGGACTGGTTGAAAGATCATACGGCTTCAATCGTTTGTGCCACCAAAATCATCCATCTCCTACACCCTTCAAATGAAATAATAAGCTACCATGCATGCTCATCTCGTTCGAGATGGTGAAGCGCGGCTATATGCCTTGAATGCATTAAATGCGCTACCTCTTGAAGGGATTGAAAACATTCCAATTGTCCGTGATTTTCCGGATGTATTTCCAGAAGAACTCCTAGGGATTCCCCCCATGAAAGTTGTCGAGTTCGTCATCGACTTAGTACCAGGCACCATTCCTATTGCCAAATGCCCCTACAAAATGCCCCTACAAAATGTCGATGTGGATTGATTCATCCAAGTTTCTTCTGCATGGGGATCACCTTCTATCTTTGTTAACAATAAAGATGGAACAAATTGTTTGGTTCAAGATTACCGTCCTATCAATCAGGCCACTATGCAAAACAAATGTCCTCTTCCTTGAATAAATGATTTGTATGATCAACTTGCTGGTTCCTCAGTCTTCGCTAAGCTCGACTTGAGGTTGGGATACCACCAAATCCATGTTCGCGAAGAGGATATACCAAAAACCGCCTTTGTTACTAGATATGGATCATACGATTACACCGTCCTGTCCTTCAGCTTAATCAATGCCCTCGCAATTTTCTCTCGGTTGATGAATTATATCTTCATGGACTACCATGACCAATTCGTCGTGAATTATCTAGATGATATCTTGGTATACTCGAAGAATAAATAAGAACATTCCGAACATCTTTGTCTTATACTGGAAAAGCTTTGGGAGCATGAACTATATGCCAAGTATTCCAAGTGTGAATTCTCGTTGGATGAAGTGACTTACCTTGGTCATGTGATCTCCAAGGATGGTATTGTGGTTAACCCCGAACAAGTTCAAGTTATTCTTGACTGGACTCCCCTAAAGAATGTCAAGCAAGTCAGAAGTTTTCTCAGACTCGCCAACTATTGTCGTCGATTTGTCGAGAACTACTCCAAGATTGCAAAGCCATTAACCAATCTGCTTTATAAAGGTGTTAAGTATGAGTGGACACATAAATGTCAGGAAAGTTTCCACGCACTCAAGGACAAATTCACATCTTCTCCAGAACTGGCTCCTCCGGACACTACAAATGATTTCGTCATATATTGTGATGCTTCCTGTCAAGGAATAGGTTATGTCCTAATGCAAGAGTGCAAAGTGATTGCTTATGCCTCTCGTCAGTTGAGTGCATCAAATCCATGACCTTGAACTTGCCTCGGTAGTACATTCACTAAAAGAGTGGCGGCATTACATTCTTGTTAATCGTTGCGAGATATTCATTGATCACCGAAGTCTCAAGTATATGTTTACTCAGCCAGATCTGAACCCCCGTCAACAGAGATGGATGGAGTGCATAGCTGATTTCAACTTGGGTATTTCTTTTACACCTAGCAAGGCTAATGTAATGGTTGATGCCTTGAGGCGCAAGTCATACTGCAACCACCTCCAGGTTCATAAGGTTCACACCAGTATTTAAGAAGAATTCCCTAATTTGAACCTCCATATTGTTCCTCACGGTTATCTTGTTCCCCCTCGTGAAGAGTTCCACAAGTTGAACGTCTGTGTTGTTAATCAGGGTTCCCTGAGTAACCTGGTTGTTGAACCGGATCTCGTGAGCTTCATCGAAACTATTCAACTTTATGACAATGAAGTCGATAAGATTAAAAGCTATCTTGCAGAAGGTAAACCCTCTTGCTTCACTTTTGTTGATGATGGTGCCTTGTACTTCAAGGGTAGCCCATTCATTCCAAGTAAGAGGGAAAACTTGAAAATGACTGGGAGAGTGATGACAGAAGCTCATGATACACCGATGTCTATTCATCCGGGTAGTACCAAGATATACCAAGACATCTGTCAAAGATTCTGGTGGTCAAATATGAAACAAGACATTGCACGCTATGTTGGAGAATGTGATATTTTCCGTCGAATCAAAGCAGAACATCAAAGGTTTGCTGGAACACTTCAACTTATCTCTATTCCTGAGTGGAAATGGGACCATGTCAAATGGACTTTGTCACTGGTTTTCCCAGATTGTAGAAAGGTAATGATGTTATTCTTGTCTCCATCGACCGACTTTCAAAGTTGCACATTTTCTGGTCGTCAAGGAAACAATCACTACTAGTCAGCTGGCAGATCTCTATATGTCCATAATTGTTTCACCCACGGTATTCTATCGATAATCAGCTCAGACCGTGGCAGCTTATTCACTTTAAAATTCTGGGTAAGTTTCCACAAAGCCATGGAAACTCATCTGTCCTTTAGCACCACTTTTCACTCGCAATCCTAGGGACAAGTTGAACGGGTCAACCACATTCTCAAAGATATGCTTCAAGCTTGTGTCATTTCTTTCAGCAAGAAATGGGAGGAGTCTCTCCCGTATGCCGAGTTCTCCTACAACAATAGCTATCAAGCTAGTTTGAAGGTGGCCCCCTTTGAATTGTTGTATGGACAAAGGTTTCGAACTCCTCCGGATTGTCCAGAAACTGGGGAACGATCCTCTTCAGTATGAATATTATCCAACATCCTGCTCAGTGTCATCAGAAAAGTCAGTATAACATTCATCATCAATATATGGTCTATCAACCTGGCGAAAAGGATTATCTTCGACTCACACCAATGATAGGTGCACACCATTCTGGGATCAAGGGCAAGCTAGCTCCTCGCTATATTGGTTCGTTCACCATTCTCGAAAGGTGTGTAAAAGTGGCATATCAATTGGAGCTACCGCCGAACCTTTCTCAGGTTCACGATGTCTTCCATGTGTCGCAACTCCGCCGCTGCTTCAAGAATCATGTCTGAGCACTGGATCATGGCAACAAGACCTCTCTTATAAAGAGCATCCCGCCCGCATTCTCAATCAAATTGAATCTCGAACTCGCCAAAAGGTTACCAAGTTCCTCAAGGTGTAGTGGTCAAATCATTCTGAAGATGAAACCACTTGGGAACGTGAGGACCACCTGAGCTCTTTCCTTCTACCTCTTAATTCTCGGGACGAGAATTTCTTGTAGTAGGGGACAGTTGTGACATCCCTGGATTAAGCTACAGTAACCATTGTAATTAAGCTAGAGTGATGACCAGGATTAAGCTTCATGCTTTTGCTAGACGGTGCTTGATCAAACTTTGTATCATATCTCATTTCAAATTCCTATTGAAATTCAAAATACCAATAATAAGTGAAATAAATATTTCGTCAAACATGAAAACTAAAATCATGGTTGGATTTTAAATATTCATGTGGAAATTATAAAATATGAAACCATACTTTATGAAGCCTTCTAGTGCCTCAAAATAATTAAAACGGAGTCCAAATCTATTATTGAATGCCCTTTTCAATTTTGTAGTTTTCAAATAAATTCAAAAGGCTCCAAACTTTTTGTGGGAGTGCTTAATATTGCAATACAAATATTAGTCCAAGTGGCATATTTTTACAAAGTTATTTTCTAACTAAGATAAATAAAAATATAAGTAAATAAAAGAAAAGAGAAAACAAAAGAAAGGAGAAAATGGCTCGACCCCCCACCCCCGGACCTCGGCCGAGTTGACCACCAGGCCGACTGTGATGCCCCGGGTTTATGCTACACTCATCAAGGTAATTAAGCTACAGTAACCATGAGGATTAAGCTAATGCATTTTCTAAGCCATGCTTCATCGCGTTGGAGTCATAAGTCATTTGACTTCCCTTATGATTTTCAAAAGGCATTTAAAAAAATGGATTAACTAGCGTTGCAAACCAGGAACTAAAAATCATGAATAGGTCTCAAATATTTCCTAGGCATTTGTAAAATTGGAACCAATATTTTTGTAAAGTGATTTAATGCCCAAAAACAATTAAATCAGGGGTTAAAACATTTAATTAATGCCTTTTTATTAACTAAATGTCAGACTATTTTATTAGGGTCCCATATTTAATATGGCAATAGTATATTTAGTTATACTAATAGCCACTTTTGGTATTTTTAGGTGAAAGGAAATTAATTAAATAAATGAAAAAGAAAAAGTAAAACTAAATGAAAATAAAAAAGAGAACCCCCCCGGGGCCACCCAACTAGGCCTAGACCCAATTGTCTAACCGGTCCAGCCGGGCGCCTACTAGGGTGAACCCGAGCCCCCAACAGCACCCTCGTCGCTCCACTCCCCCGCCCCCCTCATCCCCTCACTCTCCCTTCCCATCGCCCGATCCCGATCTGGACCAGACGATCGTCACCGCCTCGCGCTGCGACAGCGCTTCACCGGCGCCACCACCACCGCCGCGCCTCGCCCCCTAATCGGTAGCTCCCCCGACCGAAGCCATCACCGCCCGATGCCCCTGCGCTCCCCGTCGACGCCCACGCCCCCCCTCCGGTCCAGCCGGTGCCGCGTCCCTGGCGCTGCACCGGTCCCTTATCACCGGGCCTTAATGTCGTCACCTCCTCACCGTCGGCCCCCTCGCGCCCGCTGCCACCCCTCCCGGCCTAGAGGTGAGCCTCTGGGCTCCGTCCATCTCCCCCTTCCCTCATTTCGGCCATCACTACGTGCGCCCCGTCCACCTCCTCACTGCGCGCCGCGTCCACGCTCACCTTCCTGCGTGCTCGCCCTGACTACGTGGTCGTCGCCGCTGCACCGAACGACCGCGATGCCCTGCCTCGCTGCGATGCCTCCCAGGCTGCACCCCCGCCCAGCTGGCCCTCTGTAACAGCCCGATGCCGACGTTCCAGAAGATTCCCCTCTCTTTCCGTTTACGTCGTGTGTCTATTTTCTTTTGTCGGATCATCATCGCATCATGCACACTATCAGCATTGCATCGGCATCTCGTTGCAGCCAGTTTTCAAAGTTGCATCCGTTGTTAGTTGTCGGTTCTTGTCGTTGTCCGTTCTGAGCCCAACCACACTCGCACGTGCCCGCGTCATCGTTTAAATCTTGTTTTAAAAGTGTGCATAAAACTTTCTATGATTGGGTTGAGATTTGACATGCGGTCTTATTTTAAAATAGCTAGGCCGCCTGTCAAGTTTCGTCGCGATCGGAGTCCGTCTGGTACCCGAACGGTCGACCGTAGCGGCACCGTATTTGGTCTATCGTTGGACGTGTCCCAGTGTTTTAAATCGCGTTGCCGCGCTGCCCGTTTTCCCTCTCCTCTCCGTATAACCACTCTACACCGCCCACTAGTTCCACCTCGCCTCTTCCTCCATTCGTGGTCATCGGATCGCGATCGGACGTACGAGGTCCACCCCACCAGAGACCAACCCTATATAAGTAACACCCCCCTTAGTCTAGCCCCTGGTAATTTTGGTTGCAATAGAAATGCATGTTTAGGTGTGGTTTCTGTGCTCTCAAGTTGCTAGAATTAGTGTTGATTTGGAGGTGCTGAAATATTTCTAAGTCTGGAATCTGTTATATTTTGTTGATGTCTTGTCTTGCTTCTATCTTGTGTTTTGTAGCTCTTTTGAGGTTGGTGCAATGGAGTAAGTTGTAGGCTTTGTGATTCTCTAGCATGATGTGAATTTTCATGCCATTTGGAGTCCTTTAGCTTATGGTTTGGCTGCTGTCAATATGCCTTCAGATCGAAACTCCACTTTCATGAAGTGTTATTTCACTAAGTCTGAAATAGTGTGTGAGTAGCCATTTTGTGACTTCTTTCCCTTGTGATCCATGATGCCATGCTAGTTGTTGCTAGTTGTTTGTTGTAGTGCTTCTTGCCCTCTATCATGTCATGCCTTGGTTTAGTAGATTTGAGTTGTGTAGCTCGTAGTTGTGGGGCGTAGAAAATGCTATGTGGCTGATTTTGGCAGATTGTAGTGTTTTCTTGTTTGCTCGTAGTTGATGATCCGTAGCTCCGTTTTGGGTCGTGTCCTATATGAAACTTGCTTAGAATCTCGTGTAGTTTCTTTTTCTCTTGCTGGTTGTATGTTTTGAAGTGCTCGTGACCGTCGTTGCACACATATTGCATTCATGCCATCATATCTTGCGGTGCTTGTATCTTTTGAACCGTAGCTCCGTTGGAGATGTTCTCTATGTGTAAATTGCTTGTAATGACGCGTAGAATCACGTGAACCTATTTGTTTTGCTGTTTAACAACTAATTAAATGTGTTAGTTCAGATCTGGACAGAATTGTAAATTAACATGTGAGGTCGTCTCGGAGGTGCTATATGTCATTTCTGACCTCATTTAAAATGCCTAGATAGGTAGATTAATTGCGCTTCACCTCTTGCCACGTGTAACCACATTTAATATTGCCGTGTATCTAGTCGAGATAGAACTAAATAATTAAACGTGGAGTTTCATCAATATGCAACTCGTTGCATATTGATCTTCACTTAATGTGTGGTGTTTGTTTGACGTGAATTGCCATGCCGTGACTTGCAAGTTTGAGCTGCTCATGCATCATTTGTGTTGTGCATCGTGTGGTGAAGATCGTGTGTTGATTCTTGTTTCTGGTTTCCTCTGTCTCGATAGAGTTCCGTAAGCATGTCGGATTGTGAGGACACGTACGACTCCATCGGTTCGTCTTCTTCACGGAGTCATTCTTCTTCCAAGCGGGATCTCAGGCAAGATGACAATTTCCCCAGATATCATTACTATCATTGCCATGCTAGTTTATCGCTTCTATCGATTATGTCTTGTTGCCTACCACATGTTAAATACCAGCCTCTCAACAATGCCATGAAACCTTCAACTGTTCACAACCTAGCAAACCACTGATTGGCTATGTTACTGCTTGCTTAACCATGTTGTTAGCGTTGCTAGTTGCAGGTGCAGTTGCTTCCATGTGTTAACATGGGTCCCTTGTCATACCACCATATTAATGCTATTTAATATAATGGACCTATATACTTGGTAAAAGGTGGAAGGCTCGGCCTTTCTAGCCTGGTGTTTTGTTCCAGCTTTGCCCTCTTAGTTTTGGCTACCGGTGTTATGTTCCATAATTGAGCGCTCCTAACACGATCGGGGTTGTTATGGGGACCCCCTTGATAATTTGTTTTAGATTAAAGCTGGTCTGGCAAGGCCCAACTTTGGTACTACATTTGGCTAATCTCCTAATAAAATTGCATAGGGACTTTTCGGACCCCGAGGATAATTAATCAACCCCCGGGCCAGTGCTCCTCATGAGTGTTGGTCCAAACTGGGCAGACTGCAGGGCCACCACGGGGCAACTCGAGGTTTGGTACCTGTAGGCTTTTCCATCCGTCGTGTCGTGAGAACGAGATACGCGGCTCCTATCGGGATCGTCGACACGTCGGGCGGCCTTGCTGGATTAGTTTTACCTTTGACGAAATATCTTGTGCATCGGGATTCCGGTGATGCTTTGGGTAATCTCAGAGTTGAGGTTTTCCATTAAGGAATCCGACGAGATCGCGAGTGTCGTTATTGAGGATTTCTATGCGGCTTGTGGTAATTTGTGATGGACTAGTTGGAGCACCCCTGCAGGGTTAAATATTTTCGGAAAGTCGTGCCCGCGGTTATGTGGGAATGTGGAAACTTTGTTTAACACTGGTTCTAGATAACCTGAAGTTTACTTAATTAAAAATATGCCAACTGTGTGCGTAACCGTGACTACCTCTTTCGTGAGTTCCTTCTCCGATCGAGGACACAGTACGGTTATGTCTGACGTAAGTAGGTGTTCAGGATCTTTCATTTGATCATCAGTTATTCACGTCCGCTACGCGTAGATCTTCCCCCTCTTATTTCTTGTACTCGTAAGTTTAGCCACCAAATATATGCTTAGTCGCTGCTGCAACCTCACCACTTAACCATACCTCACCTAATAAGCTTTGCTTGTCTTGATACCTTTTGAATTGAGATTGATGAGTCCCTTGTGGCTCACAGATTACTACAACACCAGTTGCAGGTACAGGTAAAGGTAACTCGACGCGAGCGTATTGATTGTTCATTTGGAGTTGCTTCTTCTTCTTCTTCGTCGTCGATCTAGGATGGGTTCCAGGCCGGCAGCCTTGGATAGCAAGGATGGACGTTGTTCTTCTTTTCTCTTTTGTTTTCGTCCGTAGTCGGACCCTGCTCTTATTCATGATGTTGATGTATTGTACCGCTGTGACTCTGATGTAGCTTGTGGCGAGTGTAAGCCAATTCTACTATATATCTCTTCTTTTCAATACATGTACTTCTAACGATATCCATTCTTGCGACACGACGAGATGCTCTTATGTCCCTGACGAGGCCCTCGTGCCAAATTGAGGATAGGGTCGCATCTTGGGAGTGACACCCTCATCGCCCCCGGCCACCGATGCTGCCCCCCCAACGTGGCCTCGCCGTCCCTCTCCCTCCTGCTCGTCGGCTGCTACTGCAGGCCATGGCCGTGCGGCTAGAGCGCATGCGCGTGTGTGTTGTGTGTGGATGTGGCCCTTGGGAACAACCAAGTGGGGCCACCCCCCCCCCACACACACATTGTATGACAGGGGGGCCACGACCCCTAAACACTTAAAATAATAATGATGATAAGAATAAATATTATTTATTTATTTAATTAGTTAATTAATCTGTTCAATAACTTAATTAAACTATTTATGTTAATTAATAATTTTGTTAATTAATTTAACCTTTGCAGTGAATGACAGGTGGGTCCCACCCCACCTAATTAATCTATTTAATTCGTTTAAGATTTAATTGAAACTCTGTCATTGACATGTGGGACCCGCTGGTTAGGTTTGACCAGTCAATGCGAATGTTGACTGCTAATGTCGTCATGGCATCATGGTGATGTCATAACTGAATTATTGAATTAAAATAATCAATTTTAATTTCTGGATATTAATAAAACTTTAAAAATTAATATAAAATAATCTGTAACTCGGATGAAAATAGTTTATACATGAAAGTTGCTTAGAACGACGAGATGAATCCGAATACGCGGTTTGTTCATCTGTCACATGCCTCTAGCATATCGAACATGGAAATTTTCCATCGTTTTCGTTTGGACGGTAGTAGCAACACGCCCGGGTCATCTCAAATTATCCCGATCCGTCTATGACGGATGATACTGCGTTAGCTCATGCCTAGCACTGCATATAGCTATGTCATGCTTTGTGATGCATTTGATTCATGTGTTACTTATTGTGTTTCCCCTACGTTACTTCCTTCCCGGTAGACCCCGAGTCTGATGATGATCCGATGATGGACTACTTCCTCGTCGAGGATCCGTTTGTTTGCGGAGCAACAAGGCAAGAAAACCCCCTTGATCATCCCTATATCACCCATCTCTTTGTCCCTCCTGATTGCATTAGAATTTTTGCTACTGTTGTAGTTAGCTCCTATATCTGATACATAGCTAATTTTGATGAACTGCTACTTTCCAGTACCACACTTTAAACTGCTTAGTATAGGTGGCTCAGCCATCCCCTATGACCCCGTAGACCAGTTGCCCCCGCTTTATCGTCAAGTCTCGATCTTTTGATCGGCGAGCCAAGACCCATCACATCACTCAAACACCCCTTAGTTGTATGACTCTATAGAGCTACCATCAAGTAACGATGGTGAAACTTTGTTACGTACTCCGATGTTAGTTTTGTAGTGCCGTTCGCCGGTGGTGATTCCCGGAGGGTGATTTCTACTTCACCACCTCCGATAACGACTCTGTCGTACAACCCGTCAAGCTGGCCCAGCGACGGTGATTCCTCCCTGGCCACCTTGACAATTACATCGTTCGGAATCCATTGAGGGTGATACCTCGGATCCCTCTTGTGTTATAGCCACACAGTTACTTGACCTTGATTACTGAGGAAATGTTGAGGTTTGTTTTGGGTGGATTCCCGCGTGAATGTGGCGAGGCGTGGCCGGGCATTCTGGGCCCTTGCCACACATCCTTGAGACGGGGTGACGGGCCCATCTTATCATGGTTCTGCTCGTCATCGCATTTAATTAAAATGCTAAGGATTTGGGTATTTGATCTGGATTGGTCGGAGACCTTTTCACACTAACCGTCTACATGAGAGGAGTTATGGGTACTCGACGTCGTGGTATCAGCCGAATCTCTTCATTCGTCGGCAATGGAGCGGCGCGCGCCCTAGTGGTCAGGATAGGCATCGCGCTTGTAATAAGGGGTGCTAGGACTAACCTCGGCCGCCCTCGCATCGTGCAGGACTACAAAGGGTGATGAGCCCATGACCCCTGCACGCTTAGGATTTAGACCGGCGGGCTGGCCTCTCTATTGAGCTTAGGTGGGGATGCGACGTGTTGATGTGCCGAGGCCGGGCATGACCCAGGAAAGTGTGGCCGGCCAGAGTGCATCAAGCGTGCGAGGAAACTTGGTGCACCCCTGCAAGGAAGAAACAAACTATTCGAATAGTCGTGTCCATGGTTAGAGGACAACTTGGAGTTGTGCCCCGATCTTATACAACTTCAACTGTTAATTAACTAGAATGTTTGCTCCGGGATTGCTTCCTCACAGGGAGTCGAGGGAGAATATCTGGGCGTGACCTCATATTAATATTGCTGCAACAATATGACTATCATTTGTGTTACCTTGCTCCACTCTCGTCTATTGGTGCAAGACCTATGAAGATGCTAGTCTTTGATAGGACTAGACTTCTCTCTGTATTCTCGCATTGCTGCAGTCAGTCCACATATAAACCCCTTCCTTTGATATTTATGCATACTTAGCATACGTATGATATAAGTCTTGCAAGTACTTTGGATGAATACTCACCGTTGCTTTGCTCCCCCTTTTCCCCTTGATCCATTGTTGCGACCAGATGTTGGAGTCCACGAGATGGCGTATCCCGCTGACGACGGCTGCTACCCCGACGGTGGCTACTAATACGTGGAGGCCGCTGAAGACCAGGAGTAGTTAGGAGGTTCCCAGTCAGGAAGCCTCGCTTCGTTTGATCGATGTATCTTTGTGCTAGCCTTCTCTAAGGCACCTCATGTTTATTGTCTATACTCAAATATTGTTGCTTCCGCTGACTCGTGTATTTATCGATCTTTTGTATTCTAGCCCTCGAGACCCCTGGCTTGTAATATGAATCGGGTATGTTTTATTTGTGTCTATTGTTTGTTGTGATATCTTCCCGTGAGTTCCTTGAGCTTGGTCGTACGCATTTGCGTATATGATTAGCGTACGATCAAATCGAGGGCGTCACAAGTTGGTACCAGAGTCAGGTTTCGATCGTGGGACCTACGGGTTATGGGCCCACATCTCAATCGGGTGGCATTAGTATCTTTTACTTCTTTTCTATACTCTCGGTTCTGATCTCTCTTCTCTTTCAGGTTAAAGATTTTGCTAACACTAACATTAGGTTCTCGTAAGTACTTCCTCCCGGAGAGCCCCCCATTCCAGACGGTGGCTTGATTCGTCAGAAGATTCCGAAGATACTCTCATATGTCCTCTTGAGAACTTGTGATCATCGCTTTTGTGATTTCCCTTCCGCCATCAACCCCTATGGATGACTACATACAAATGTCATTCATAATTTTCTTTCGAGTTGCTCTTGTTATACAAGGTACGACGAATTATCTTATCGGGGATTCGTTTGTCCTCAGTTGTCATGGGTTTCATAAGTCCTTTGAATTACTATTGGATCTCCTAAAATCCTCAGTAGCCTATTGTTCATGACCTTTCTCACTTGCTTGTTTTACTGTTAAATACATATGTCTAGCAACATTCATTAAAATTCTTTGTGATTTTCGCGTGATCTTATTGATTCTACCTTTGTGTGTATGCACCCAATCATGTGTTGATACTCATAAGTTATCTTCCCGGGTGAGACATCCTTCCAGGCAGGAGTTGGTTCTCAACAAATCAACTTTGATTCATTGTCCAACTGAGTCCATTCAACATACTTGTATTTGATCAGAGCATCTGATTCAAATACACCAACCTGGAAATCATAATTCTTTGGTATTTAATTATCAACATTTTCAGATGTTATATAATTCCATGACTTGCATTCTATCTTCCTTTGATTGAGTACCGATACTCACATCAGGTCCTGTGTGGACCGTCAAACCCATTGTTGGGTTATTATCCGATGGCATCCCTTACATTCAAAATCCTTTTGGTATTCTTCCCCTGATATAGGTTGCCATTGGTAAGTTGTGTCTTCTTCCTCTCATAAAGTTGTATCCTATGCTTTTGTCAGCCATGCTCTTCAAGCATGTGTTAATTAGTCTTAAAGTTTCTCGTATATGTTCTTAAGATGCTCTGATGGGTTGAACCTATGCCTTCCTAAATCTGTGTGATCCCAAGAGCTTTCATGAGTCTTACTCTTCTGATGTTTTGCCAGATAATCGTTCCAATCTACAACCTCACCAAAGGGGAGTAGTAAATGGCAGGTGATGCATTGATGAAGTGGGAGTCGACCTTGAACTTGTGTTCATGCCCATGCAGATGACGTTGATCCTATCATAGAAGCTTCTCGTATCAATAAGCATTCATTATATGATTTGATGTGGTATCTGTGATTTGGTACTTTGCAACCATGGTTCCGACCATGATTGATCCTCTTTGAATTCCATACGTAGGCAAATTAAAACACTTGTCTTCTTCAGATCAATACATCGGCCCAAGCTTTAATGTTGATCTGCCTCCGAGTATTATCCCTCGTATCCCGAGAATATCGCGGAGCTCCTCATCAACTACGATATTTCGTTGATTCTAGTTTTCTCGTGTTTTGAGTTGTTGTACACTCAAGTAGATCGATAACAGAATCGATTACGCACTGCGATTCAACAACTCTTAGTAATCTTCTTTGCTTATGAGTTTGTGCTTGATCATGTCATCCCAAGTTGTTAAGCTACATCATCATCGTCATGCTAGAACTTGATCATGCTATTTGTGTCCTTTATCCTCGGAATGCATTTTCAACAGTGCGATAAGCTTACATCAAGATTTCAACATCATCTAGGTTATCTTAAAGAGCAATTGTGATTCTGAGCTAGCAGTCTTATTTGTGACCCCAACAATTTTCCGCTTCACCATTCCTTTCCTTGGTGCTGTCGTTGATCGGTTGCATCTTCATGAAACTTCTCCACAAATGTGCCACGATCATCATCAGTATTCTAAGCTCTTACAAGGAATCAATCCAATGCATGATGAGAAATGCCATCCTTGCCCCTTGATGATTTGTGAAGTCATCGACAACCTTTTTGCCTTCCCTCCAACACAAACTTGTTCATGTTTTCTGTTGTCCCTTGAGTTACTTGCTACCCATCTTATCTTATCTTCTACCTTGGAGTATTACCATATTTTATGTCAAGAATGTTGTGAGAATTTTTGCACCTATTAAGAATTCTTGATATGGTGATACTTCTCGCCATCACCATTCATTTCTTGGTCCCCGGGTTGTTTCTAACTGATATACCAATAAGTGAACTTTGATGTGTGATTCCAATACTTCTGGCAACCCAATTGCTTTGAAGTTAATGACTGGTAGTTTCATTCTTGATGTGTTGGTTGTTAACTCACCATCCTAACATTAGTCGTGCTACTCAGTCTGTATTTCCGAGTGCATACTTCGACCAATGTTTAATTGTTGTTGTCCCCTAGAGCATACATCATTATATCATTTGATTTGACAAATGCTATCTCCTTAATCTTACAATTTTGGAAATTCATCCCTATCGAAATCTTGAGGGATTGTTGCTGAGCCGTTCGGCCACACCCTCAACTTATTCATGGATCATGATTGAGCTTTTGAAGGCATTATCCCTGTGCCTAGCTCATAAATAATATGTTTGATAGAAGAAGTGTTTTTCCCGAAGTTCACGTGCAGTCTTGTCGTCGTGAATATGTGAAAGTTTAGTTTCAGTTCCTCTGGGGTCATCCCAAATCATTCACGCATGTGAGATGTGTTACATGTTTGAATATTTTCTATCTTCACTTCATATAATTTCTCTTAACACCCCAAGCCACTAACCGATTTGGTCAAGGAAAAGAAGTTCCGTCATAAGAGCTAATCGAGGCTTACACAAGGACCTTGATATCCTTGATGATGGTTCCCAAACCAGAACTCGGTTGCCTTTTGTTGTATGAATTCCATGTGGGCACGAATGCCTTGACATTGTGTTCATGTGTCTTACAATCCAACTCATGATTCAAGACTTGCTTCTGTAGTTCATATCCTAAGAATCTTGCATCATCATCTTTTCTTCTCACGCATCTTGAGTCTGAGGTATCCTGGCACCAATCAGACTTGAATCTCGGGCAGATATGATGGTTGGAACATTTCCCAAATAATTATAACATTGGTCGTTATGTAACCTAGTACGATGATGTATTGTCTAGCACACCTAACCGGAGGACCAATTGTTATAGCATCTTGTTCGACAACATTTGCCATTCTTCCATGCGGTAATTGTATGACTTATTTTATAAGTTGTTCCTGATGGATTCGTGGTGTACCCAAGGTCCGCCTCTACCTTATAACCATGTCGATGGAACCCCCGAAGCACGAATGGGGTATTTGAAATGTAAATAGGAACATTTGAAGCGTCATGATAAAATGTTCCTGATATGTTATCCAAACAGTGTTGCATGGATAATCATCATGATTCCCTTTGCCCCTTTTACCTAAATTATTATATACTTATTATCCCTTCACAGACATCGTGCTCGGCTTTTCCGTGTGGAGGAGATACTCCTCATAGTTGTGTGTGAACACATTTTTCCTTTTCGTTGGTGTGTTTAACCTTTATTTTGATCTAACTTAGCTGACCAGGGATAGTTCCCTCCTTGGGTAAAAACCTCGGTGTACAACTGTCAGTAAGGCCCTGTTACTATTGTTGATAACATTCTGGTAACCGCCGGTGGATGGTAACCTTCCCTATTGATCTGCCTCGTTTCAATGAGCGGGAAAATGGTTATATTCGTCCCCTACCCTTGGTACTGACGTCGTTGCCAGCATAACTGACAAGCCATCCTCTGACTTATCATGCTACCATGACCGTGTAAGATGTCACCGCTCTTCCTACTCTTAACCACATGGTCGGCCCATAACCCTTAGTTCCACAGGATCAAAACCTGACTCTCATGTACATCTTTGATTCCAAAGTATCCTTTACACTTGGCTTCGTTTGAAATTCCCGAGCCACCGTCCAAGGGGTGATCTTGTTGGGTAACGTAGAAAAAATTCAAAATTTTCCTACGCCAATCATGGATCTTCCTATGGAGAGACAGCAACGAGAGAGGGGTGAGAGCATCTTCCTACCTTTGAAGATCACTAAACAGAAGCATTGCTAGAACGCGGTTGATGGAGTCGTACTCGCTGCGATTCCGGTCGCGGTGTGATTCCGATCTAGTGCCGAACCACGGCACCTCCGCGTTCAATACACGTGTAGCCCGGTGACGTCTCCCACACATTGAACCAGCAAGGAGGAGGAGAGATTGGGGAAGAGCTCCGGCAGCTGGACGGCGCGGTGGCGGTGGAGTTACGAGGTCTCCCGGCACGGCTTCGCCAAGCACCATGGGAGAGGAGGGAGAGGAGAAGTAGGGTTGGACCGAGAGAGATGGAATTGCGTGTCTCCAAAGGCCAAAACCTCCACTATATATAGGGGAAGGGGGAGGGGCACAACCCTTAGGGTTCCCACCCCTAAGGGGTGCGTCAGCCCTAGATGGTGGCTGGTTGTGGCGGCCACGAGGGGAGGAGGGGTGTGGTGCACCCCTGGTGGGCCTTAGGCCCACCTGGCTTAGGGTTTGCCCCCCCCCCTTCCCTCTCCCCTGCGCCTTGGGCCCTTGGTGGGAGGCACACCAGCCCACTCTGGGGTGGTTCCCTTCCACCTTTTCGCACATGCCACCTATTGGGGCTGATGGCCCCTCCCGGTGGACCCCCGGAACCATTTCTGGTGGTCCCGGTACGCTACCGGTGATGCCCGAAACATTTCCGGTGTCCAAAACCGTTCATCCTATATATCAATCTTTACCTCCAGACCATTCCGGAGCTCCTCGTGACGTCCGAGATCTCATCCGGGACTCCGAACAACCTTTGGTAATCTCGTACAACAATTCCTTATAACCCTAGCACCATCGAACCTTAAGTGTGTAGACCCTACGGGTTCGGGAAGCATGCAGACATGACCGAGACACATCTCTGGCCAATAACCATCAGCGGGGTATGTATCCCCATGGTGGCCCCCACATGTTCCATGATGATCTCATCGGATGAACCACGATGTCAAGGATTCAATCAATCCCGTATACAATTCCCTTTGTCTACCGGTATAGAACTTGCCCGAGATTCGATCGTCGGTATCCCTATACCTTGTTCAATCTCGTTACCGGCAAGTCTCTTTACTCGTTCCATAGCACATCATCCCATGATTAATTCCTTAGTCACATTCAGATCATTATGATGATGTTCTACCGAGTGGGCCCAGAGATACCTCTCCGTCACACGTAGTGACAAATCCGGATCTCGATTCGTACCAACCCAACAGATACTTTCGGAGATACCCGTAGTGCACCTTTATAGTCACTCAGTTACGTTGTGACGTTTGATACACCCAAAGCACTCCTACGGTATCCGGGAGATGCACAATTTCACGGTCGAAGGAAAAGACACTTGACATTAGAAAAGCTTTAGCCTACGAACAACACGATCTAGTGCTATGCTTAGGATTGGGTCTTGTCCATCACATCATTCTTCCAATGATGTGATACTGTCATCAATGACATCCAATGTCCATGATCAGGAAACCATGATCATCTATTGATCAACGAGCTATCTAACTAGAGGCTTGCTAGGGACACATTGTGATGTATTTATTCACACATGTATTACTGTTTCCTGTTAATACAATTATAGCATGAACAATAGACAATTATCATGAACTAAGAAATATAATAATAACCAATTTATTATTGCCTCTAGGGCATATTTCCAACAGTCTCCCACTTGCACTAGAGTCTATAATCTAGTTCACATCACTATGTGATTGCAATGAATCCAACACCCAGACAGTTCTGGGTTTGATCGTGTCTTTCTTGTGAGAGAGGTTTATTAGTCAACGGATCTGAACCTTTCAGATCCGTGTGCGCTTTAAAAATCTCTATGCCTTCATATAGATGCTGCTACCATGCACCATTTGGAACTATTCCAAATGACTGCTCTACTATACGAATCCGGTTTACTTCTCAGAGTCATCCGGATTAGTGACAAAGCTTTCATTGACGTAACTCCTTTACAATGAACTATTTAATCACCTCCATAATCGAGAAAAACTCCTTAGTCCACAAGTTACTAAGGATAACTTTGTCCGTTGTCCAGTGATCCATTCCCGGAATACTCTTGTACCCCTTGACTGACTTATGGAAGGGCATAATTTATGTGCGATACACAGCATAGCATACTTATAGAGCCTATGACTGATACATAGGGGACGACATTCGTCCTTTCTCTTTCTTCTGTTATGGTCGGGCTTTTTAGTCTTACTCAAAAATTCTCACCTTATAACACAGCCAAGAATTCATTCATTTGCTGATCTATTTTGAACGCTTTCAAAAATTGTCAAGGCATGTATTTTGTTGAAAGTTCTATTAAGCACTTTGATCTATCTCCGTAGATCTTGGTGCTCAATGTTCAAGTAGCTCATCCAGGTTTTCCTTTGAAAAACTTCTTTCAAACAACCCTTTATGCTTTCCAGAAATTCTGCATTATTTTTTATCAACCATATGTCAACCACATATATTCATCAGAAATTCTATAGTGCTCCCACTCACTTGTTTGGAAATACAAGTTTCTCATAAACTTTGTATAAACCAAAAACTTTGATCATCTTATCAAAGTGCATATTCCAACTTCGAGATGCTTGCTCCAGTCCATAGAAGGACCGCTGGAGCTTTGCATACTTGTTAGCACCCTTTAGGATCGACAAAATCTTCTGGTTGTATCACATACAACCTTTCCTTACGAAAATCTTCGAAGAAACAATATTTTGACATCCTATGTGCAATATTTCATAAATGATGCAGCAACTGCTAACATAATTCCAACAGACTTTCAGCATCAGTACGAGTGAGAAAGTATCATCATAGTCAACTCCTTGAACTTTGTCAAAAACATCTTTGCGACAAGTCGAGCTTTCTCAATGGTGATCTATCACCATTATCATCTATCTTTGTTTTAAAGATCCATCCATAGTTAATAGTCTTATGACCATCAAGTAGTTCTTCCAAAGTCCATACTTTGTTTTTATACATGGATCCTCTCTCAGATTTCATGGCCTCCAGCCATTCGTCGGAATCCGGGACAACCATTGCTTCTCCATAGCTCGTAGGTTCATTGTTGTCCAACAACATGATCTTCAAGACAGGGTTACTGTACCACTCTGTAGCAGCAACATGAGACATTGTCGACCTACGAGGTTTCTAGTAACTTTATCTAAAGTTTCATGATGACTATCATTAGCTTCCACTTCAATTGGTGTAGGCGCCACAGGAACAACTTCATGTGCCCTACTACACACACACTAGTTGAAGTGATGGTTCACATAACCTCATCAAGTTTCCACCAAAACTTCCACTCAATTCTTTCGAGAGAAACTTTTCCTCGAGAAAGGACTCGTTTATAGAAACAAACACATTTGCTTCCGGATCTAAGATAGGAGGTATACCCAACTGATTTGGGTGTCCTATGAACATGCATTTATCCGCTTTGGGTTCGAGCTTATCAGCCTGAAACTCTTTCACATAAGCATCGCAGCCCCAAACCATTTAAGAAATGACAGCTTAGGTTTCTCTAAACCATATGATGTCATCTTAACGGCATTACGTGGTGCCCTGTTTAAAGTGAATGCGGTTGTCTCTAATGCCTAACCCATAAACGATAGTGGTAATTTAACGAGAGACATCATAGCATGCACCATATCTAATGGGGCATGACCATGACATACGGACATACCATTAGTCTATGGTGTTCTAGGTGGCATAAGTTGTGAAACGAATTTTCACGTGAAACTATTTTCACCTTATCTTATACGTTTACCAAACTCGCAACTGATATATATATATATATATACATATATATATATATATATGTTTACATCCACGATCACATCGTAGACATATTACCCCCTTGTCATGATGATCTTCAACTTCGCTCTGAAATTACTTGAACCCTTTTCAATAATTCAGACCTGTGTTTCATCAAGTAAATACACTAGTATCTAATCAAATAATTTGTGAAGTATGAACATAATGATATCCACTGCGTGCCTCAGTACTCATTGGACTGCACACATCAAAATGTATTACTTCCAACAAGTTATATTCTTGTTCCATTTCACTGGAAAATGAGGTCTTCAGTCATCTTGCCTGTGTGGTATAATTTGCATGTCTCAAGTGATTCAAAAATCAAGCGAGTCAAACGATCCATCCGCATGGAGTTTCTTCATGCATTTATACCAACTGGCATGGTTTGCATGTATCAAGCGTTTCAAAAACGAGTGACTACAAAGATCCATCAGCATGGAGCTTCTTCATGCATTTTATACCAATATGACTCAAGCAGTAGTGCCACAAGTAAGTGGTACTAGCATTACTACTTTGTATCTTTTGGCAACCGTATTATGAACATGTGTATTACTACGATCGAGATTCAATAAACCGTTTATTTTAGGTGCAAGACCATTGAAGGTATTATTCAAGTAAACAAAATAACTATTATTCTTTTAAATGAATAACCGTGTTGCAATAAACATAATCTAATCATGTCTATACTCAACGAAAACACCAAATAACAATTATTTAGGTTTAAATCTAATCCCGATGGTAGAAGGAGCATGCGATGTTTGATCACATCAACCTTTGGAAACACTTCCAACACTCATCGTCACCTCGCCTTTAGCTAGTCACCGTTTATTTTGTAGCTGTTATTTCGAGTTACTAACACTTAGCAACTGAACCGGTATCTCATACCCTCGTGCTACTAGGAGTACTAGTAAAGTACACATCAATGTCATGTATATCCAATATACTTTTGTCGATTTTGCCAGCCTTCTCATCTACCAAGCATCTAGGGTAGTTCCCTTTCAGTGACTGTTCCCCTCATAAGCACTTAGTCTCGGGTTTGGGCTCAACCTTGGATCTCTTCATAGAGCAGCGACTGGTTTGTCGTTTAATGAAGTATCCCTTCAAGCCCTTTCCCTTGTTGAAACTAGTGGTCTTACAAACAATCAACAATTGATGTTCCCTTTTGACTTCTACTTTCGTGGTGTCAAACATCACGAATGGCTCAAGGATCATCATATCCATCCTTGATATGTTATAGTTCATCACGAAGCTCTAGTAGCTTGGTGTCAGTGACTTTGGAGAACTATCACTGTCTCATGTGGAAGTTCAACTCGATTCAAGCGATTGTAGTACTCACACAATCTGAGCACATGCTCAACTATTAAGCTCTTCTCCTTTACTTTGCAAACAAAGAATCTTGTCGGAGGTCTCATTCCTCTCAACAAGGGAACGAGCATGAAATCCCAATTTCATCTCTTGGATCATCATGTATGTCTCGCGACGTTCGAAACGTCTTTAATATCTCAATTTTAAGTCGTTCAAGCAATATGCATTGAACTATCATGTAGTTATCAAAACGTGTATGTCGGATGTTCACAACATCTACATACCATGCTTGGGGTTCAGCACACCGAGCGGTGCATTAAAGACATAAGCCTTCTATTTAGCAATAAGGACAATCCTCAATTAATGGACCCAGTCCGCACAATTGCTACTTTTATCTTTCAACTAAGATTTCTCTAGGAACATATCATATATCGTAGAGCTACAGCACAAGTTATAACATAATTTGCAAAGATCTATTTGACTATGTTCATGATAATTAAGTTCATGTGTTGAAATCCTACTTAGATCGACATCCCTCTAGTCATGCAAGTGTTACACGATCCACGTCGACTAGCCCGTGTCCGTTCATCATGTGAGACGGACTAGTCATCAATGGTGAGCATCTCCATGCAGATCATATCAACCATACGACTCATGTTCGACCTTTCGGTCTCCCGTATTCAAGGCCATGTCTGTACATGCTAGGCTCGTCGAGTCAACCTAAGTGTTTTGCGTGTGTAAATCTGGCTTACACCCGTTGTATTAGAACGTTAGAATCTATCACACCCGATCATCACGTGGTGCTTCGAGACAATGATCCTTCTCAAGGGTGCACACTTAGGGGGATACATGTCTCGAAATTTTAATGAGGGATCATCTTATCTTTGCTACTGTCGTTCTAAGCAATAAGATGAAAACATGATAAACATCACATGCAATCATATAGTGACATGATATGGCCATTATCATCTTTGCTCCTTCGATATCCATCTTCGGGGCACCATGATCATCATTGTCACCGACATGGCACCATGATCTCCATCATCATGATCTCCATCATTGTGTCTCCATGAAGTTGTCACGCCAACTATTACTTACACTACTATAGCTAACCGTTAGCAATGAAGTAAACTAATAAACACATGGCGTTGCATCTCATACAATAAATTTAGACAACTCCTATGGCTCCTGCCGGTTGTCATACTCATCGACATGCAAGTTGTGAATCCTACTACAAGAACATGATCATCTCATACATCACACATGTAACATCACATCCTTTGGCCATATCACATCACATGTCATACCCTGCAAAAACAAGTTAGACGTCCTCTAATTGTTGTTGCAAGTTTTACGTGGACGATTTGGGTTACTAGCAAGAATGCTTTATTACCTACGTGACAGCCACAACATTGATATGCGAAAGCTATTTACCCTTCATAAGGACCCTTTTCATCGAATCCAATCCGACCAAAGTGGGAGAGACAGACACCCGCTAGCCACCTTATGCACCATGTGCATGTCAGGTGGTGGAACCAGTCTCACGTGGTTACATGTAAAGTCGGTTCGGTCCTCTTTATCTCACAATACCATCGGAAAGAAATAAGACTATTAGTGGTAAGCAATTGATAAAATCAGCGCCCACAACCTTTGTGTTCTACTCGTGCAAAGAATCTACGCATAGAAAACCTAGGCTCGGATGCCACTGTTGGGTAACATAGCAAAAATTCAAAATTTTCCTACGCCAATCATGGATCTTCCTATGGAGAGACCAGCAACGAGAAAGGGGTGAGAGCATCTTCGTACCTTTGAAGATCGCTAAGCGGAAGCGTTGCTAGAATGCAGTTGATGGAGTCGTACTCGTTGCGACTCAGATCACGGTGAGATTCCGATCTAGCGTCGAACCAGGACACCTCCGCATTCAACACACGTGCAGCCTGGTGACGTCTCCCGCACCTTGAACCAGCAAGGAGTAGGGAGAGGTTGGGGAAGAGCTCCGGCAATCCCTATACCTTGTTCAATCTCGTTACCGGCAAGTCTCTTTACTCGTTCCATAGCACATCATCCCGTGACTAATTCCTTAGTCAGATTGAGTTCATTATGATGATGTTCTACCAAGTGGGCCCAGAGATACCTCTCCGTCACACGGAGTGACAAATCCCGATCTCGATTCGTACCAACCCAACAGATACTTTCGGAGATACCCATAGTGCACCTTTATAGTCACCCAGTTATGTTGTGACGTTTGATACACCCAAAGCACTCCTACGGTATCCGGGAGTTGCACAATCTAACGATCGAAGGAAAATACACTTGACATTAGAAAACCTTTAGCATACGAACAACACAATCTAGTGCTATGCTTAGGATTGGGTCTTGTTGTCACACCCTGTTTTTCACCACAAGTATTTTATGTTGCAAAAATGAGAGCTTGTTAAAACTTTTTCAAATAATGTTGTGAGTGCAATGTGAACCCTTGTATGAGTGAATGCTTGCTTGTTTGATGACTCAAACCCATGAAAACTTATTATTTTGCTCTCCTCAAAAACCTTTTTTCCTTTATATCAAGATCACCTTCACCATGTTGGGATACACTACTAGCTCATGAAGCCAAGTGGCACTTCCAACCAAAGTTGGTGGTCTGATCCAAATATTATTTTCATTCATTAAAAACATTAATTGGTGATTTAAAATATTATTTTCCTATTTTATATCTATGTCTGTTTCTAAGGCCAGTAATGATATTCCCACAAGGAAAATTGCTTTCTTACCTTAGAAAATTCTGAGTAAATTCATGGAAGCTCAGAAGGACATATATTTTCCATATATAAGATTTCCAACACTATTTTATATTAATATTATTTGAGTAAAACCCTGAAAACCATTTCTGTCTGTTTTAGCTTTTTCAGATGTTTCCAAAGGAAATAATCTCAGTAAATTCCCATAAAATTTCAGGAGCCCTCCCAAGCCATATTAGGTGCTCACCTAAAATCTCACCTTGATCCAAGGTGGGGAAGTGCACCTAATGAGCCCGAAACCCTCTTTGTCCAGAGAAGAGTTGGAACAACTCTACATTGCAAAATTTCTCCAATGGAGATGAAACTTTGCAGAGGTGTCCGACACTCCAAATGAGGACTCCACACCAAAAATGGGATTTGTGAGACTCTTTTTGGCCACACTTCCTTTGTAGAGGACAGTACTGGTCATTTTGAGGCATTTTCAAGTTTACAAAGCCAAACTGGTTCAATGGAGCTCAAATTTGGTGAAACCCCATGTTTTTACCCCAAGACCAAACCTGATAAGTTTCATTTCCAGTGGTGGAGTGGAAGCACCCCAAGTCACTGTCAAACACCTACTGACAGGAAGGCCCCAAACTTGGTGGGTTAGAGCCCCGGAACACCCTGAGCACCCAATCAATCAGCCCCTCCCCAACTTCAAGCACAAGTGACAAGAACTCCAATTTGAGCCGCAGGGCAGTACTAGCAACACTAGTGTTCCTTGCTCCCTTGACCAGCTCGAGCTCCCACTAAACCACAACTGCTAGACACACTCCCAGCAACACTCAGGACATGGAGGACACGTCCCAAGTGCCCCAGATCAAGCCAGCATGCCGTAGCATGCCAAAACTGCGCTCTCGGCGCGCTGCAGAGAACCTCCCGCAAGGGGACGACGCCCCGGCCGGTCCCAACCTCCCCAGTTATGTCCAAACGCTCCCCCGACAACCATTCAGTGCAAAGCTACCCCCAGGGACCCTCTCCCCTCGCGCAAGAGCACAGGCGACATGTGCCCGTGCGTGCCCGACACGGCCGAGCATGCACGGTCACTGCGGCTCGACCCCACTCGCTTTCCCTCTGCGGCCGATGCACCAGGAGGTCCTAAACCATGTCCCGAACCCGTGGTTTCGCGGCCAGCACCTCACTGTGCTCGCACGCGCGCCACGGTGAGTCACCGGTGCGCCCGAGTCGGGTCACCGTCGCTGGCCTATAAATAGGTCCCCCCGGCACCCCAGCACTCTCCAAGCAGCTTCAGCACAACCAGTAGACACCCCTAGCCATCCAATCGAGCTCGCAGAGCCCCGGTGCTCGAGATCGACCGAGGCCCCTCCGCCTCGGAGATCCGGTCGATCTCCGGCTACACGTCGGCTCATGCGCTACCCGACCTCCCATTACACTCCCCTTGACACCAGGAACATTTCCCCCAACTTTCTCGAGCGAATCCGTGCTCCTAGCCACTAGTTCAACACCAACCCGAAACCCTTCCGCCACGGTCATCTCGTCGCCGGCGACCCAGACCACCTCCGGTGACGTCCCGACCACGAGCAGGTAGGCGGAGACACGAGGGACCCGTTCCCGCTCTTAGATTGGCCTGAGGACAACGGCAGCCTCGCCGGCGTCCGTCTCCACCTCTCTGGCTGGAGGTGGGAGAAGGACCCGACAGGTGGAGCCCACCTGTCGGTGTCCTCGGGCAGCCAGCGCGTGCAGCCGCTGACGCTGACCCCAGGGGCCCGCAGGTCAGGTTTGAACCTGGCCTGCGCGTGCCTTGTGGCCAGACCTGCTGGCTGGGCCGGCTGGATCTGTTCCCCTGGCCTTTTCCTTTTATTTTAGTCCAGTAACTTAAATGATTTTTATAAAAATATTTAGCCAGTAGAAAAATATGATTCTTCCACCAGTAATTTTCTAAAAATTTATAGTATTTGATTCTGTAGTGTTTGACATTTACAAAAACAGAAACTATTTTAGTATAATAAAATGATATTAAAAAGCACTTGTTTGCTTCTGTTTTCTTTTAAATAAATATGCTTAGCTAATAAAAACTATAGGAAACATTTTCCAAAATGATAAACTGAATTTATTCAAACTTTGCAACATTTTTAAAAGCACCTTGTGATCTGTTTTAGTTAGAGCTATTATTTATTTATTCCTTTCTCGACGGTAGAGTTACCGAGTGACGGAGGATCCGGAGCGGACGACCTCAAAGACCCCGGATACCTAGCTGACCAAGGCAAGCAGCCTTTGACCATGACTTGAGCATATGAAATGATGCATGCTAGAATAGCAAGTACTTTTCCCATTGCATGTGATCACAGTGCCGGTTCATCATTGATGTGATGGTACCGAAGGCTTCTTCGAAGCACTTGCATGGTAGTAATGTTGTTCACATGGCTCCTCGGAGCACAAACATGATGAGCTGACCCTACTATGTATGAGGATCATGCTACTGTCATGTTGATTAGTAAAGTTATAAGATCATTGCATTGAGCTTGACCCTACCCGTGAGGGTCATGTTATTACCATGTTGACAAGTAAAGATAGAGCATGTTATCATGAGCATGATGATGAGTTAAATAAAGAGTTTATGAAAACCCCATCGGGTGCCACTAATGCCCGAGGGTGATGATGAGTTGGTAATCAATTTTGGTGAAGTGATGCACCGGTGTTTTCGTGTGAGTAAGGTTTCAGAAATGAGATTAGATTTATGATGTGTCGACCGTCCCAACCTTACGAGTACGACCACGATACCCCTTTATGGGACGGGGCTTTGTTGATTACTCTGGTCGGTACTAGCAAAGAGCCACATTACTAGTGGCGGGAGTGATCGGTGTCACTCTCGTGATGGGGTAGTGCCAGGTAGGACGACTATGCCATTATTATGAGTTCCAGGCACACCGTTGGTCCCTGCATGGTTGATACAGTCCAGAGTCGGTGCTCGTAAGACGTACAACACGTGGGCTGGGTACCAATCGAGTGGACCTCTTTGTCTAGTATCGTCAGGGGAAAGCTGATGATCGGGTACTTACCTCGGGTATATGTGATATACTGCGAGTCGTGGATGACACGGAAGTTTCCCGTTTCTCGTGGGTCCAGCGTACTACCTCTGCAGAGTGTAAACTATTCGAATAGCCATGTCCACGGTCAAGGACAGTTGGGTGGTGCTGCTTAAACTACGTCCAGCGTTTCCGCATAAACCAAAAGTGTGTGTGAGTGGTGTTAAAAAGGTGTTGTTATAATCATGATAGAATATGACCAAGTTCGGTGACTTGGCATATAGGGTAAACCCGGATGGTTTAGCCCTCATTAATACATTGAGGTTATGACAAGTCCGATGACTTGGCATTTAGGGTGAACCCAATGTGTTCAACCCTTAGCAGATATGATGATATCTGTAACCTGTTCTTCAAGAGTAATTCTTTAACCTGTTGCATATACCTGATCATTCCACCAAATTGCATTCCACTAAAGATGCATGTTACTATTATTTTTCACTATAAATTTTCATATCATGGGCTGTTTGCGAGTACATTCATAATACTCATTGGCTTGCCACTGGTTATATTATTGACCAGACATGGAAGGACCGGAGTTTGGCGATGAGTACGCCGTCGGAGACGAACCTGCGATCTAGGACGCTTCCAAGTCAGAATGCCTGTCGGTGTTGGCTTGATGGCATGGGCACCGCTTAGCCCTTACGAGTTTCCGCTACTCGATGTATCTATTTAATTTGGCCTTAGGCCTCGCTCTTTGTCGTGGTTTTTTCACGGCAGATGTCCTCGTGAAAGGACATGATACTGGAGCCATCGCACCTTGGTGGCGACTCAAAGGGGTTAAACGGGAGAGACGCGGCGATTTACCCAGGTTCGGCCCCTCGAGAAGAGGTAACAGCCTACGTCCTGCTTTTGTGTGTATTGATGTGGATCTGATTACAAGGAAGGCGTAACTCGCCTAAACCTAGCACTCGATGATTTCTAACCTATCCTCTGTCCCCCGGGACTCGCCTTTATATACAGGTTGATCCCCTCATGTTTACAAGGATTCTTTCCTTCCTACAACTCGTGACCCCTGTGGTTTCTAAGTCGCCATCTTCCGAAGCTTGGAGACTTTCCAAGAGACACAACCGTCATACGACCTTGATTCGGCCACAACGAGGCCCACTAAATGTTTGGGTGAATCGCCCAATGGATGACCCGGCCCAACTAGGGCAGGTCATCCACAGGTAATATCCCCAACATTAGGCCCCAAATTGACTTGAACTTTTTCTTTTTCATGCCAATACCTCCGCTCCATTGAACGCGATTCATCCCTCATTTTTCTTCATATCTCAAAAATTGTACACCCGCCATTGGGCACTGAAAATCCCTTAAGTCGCCAAACCATTACTGATTGGCCTCTTCTTATTCCTCGATTTTCGGGAAGATAGCCACAACTCCAGCGGATCTTTTAGCACATGATTTATCCCGAAATTTTCGGCGCACATTTATAGCGAATCTTTTATCTCCCGGCGGTTCCCGCTCATGGTGCCTCGATTCTTGCACCTGCCTCGATAAATAGGCCGAGGGGGGGACAGAACTGTTGCTTCTCACCTACCAGTCCCGTCACCTTCCTCCCCACCGGCACAGCGAGAAAACGCATTGCCCCAAGGAATCCGCCGCCGACCGTGCCTTCGGCCTTCACGCGAGGAGCTCCGGTGCCGCCTGTGAGCTTTCGCCGTCGTCCACCCTCGCGCCGCAATCAACATATCTGCCATCGGCATCGTCGACTGCATCGCCGTCGGCCACCTCGCCATTCACTTCGAACCTCGCCGCCGCCGGCAACTTCCCTGCTCGACGGGACGCCCACGCTTCTCCAACGAACCCCATCTCCGTCGACTCTTCTCTCCCGACAACATCAGGTTAGGCTTCCGCCTATCTTTAGGAGTAGATTTACTTTCTGTTCGAGCTTCCGCCATTGCCGTGTTCTTGAAGCTCGTTGCATATAGATGCTATCTGCTTCGAATCGATTAACACGAGTGTCGTTAGAGTAGCTTAATGCCCTGAATACTTTCACTTATCCGCTGTACTTGTGAATCCTTGAAAACAACATCTTCATCAAGCGATGGGCATCATCTGATAATAAACTGTCGCGACTAGTCATTTTCTCTAGGTTTTCGCGTCTGTCTGATAGATCCACTCCTTTTTTACTGTTCGCAAAAAGTTGTTTATAGTCTTCATCTCCTGGTACTTCAAACGAATGCCTTCACCATCCCCAGAATGCAACCCTTGGGGATAGCCATCCTTCCATAAGTCGCCATAGTGATCCAACCCGCCCCTTTGATCTGGCGGGTCAAAAACCTTTTTTTAACCAAAGCACCCGGCGGGTTAAATGAACTGATTTTATCCCATACAATAGGCGTCCAAGACATGTAATATCATACTTTACTTATTTGTAGCATGGGCGCCGTCTTCAAGAGTGACTGGCTTCCTACCAAGGTTGATGACTCCATTTTCGCCGATTATCTGAAAATGGGCAGCTTGGATCCTCAGGACGTTATTGGCTGGCACACCGGGTTCGGAGAAGACCTCCCTAACCCCAAAGAAGGGGAGATAGTCGTTTTTGTTGAACACCTGGAGCGAGGTTTTAAGCCGCCCAGATCAAAGTTTCTTAGAGACGCCTTATCTTTCATGAACGTCCGCCTCCAGGATCTGGGACCCAACTCTATATGTAATTTGTGCCAATTCCAAGTTCTCTGTGAGGCTTATCTGCGGATCGAGCCTTCTGTCCCCTTATTCTGGCATTTTTTTCCATCTGAATCTCCAAACGGAATTCCACAACGGCCCCAGCTTGGAACCTGGTGGTGTCAACGTCCAGCGCCGCAGGGATAGCCCAGTCCCCTCACTTATCATGCCTAGCCATCCCAAAGGCTGGGGCGAGTCTTGGTTTTACTGTCAAGAGACATCTCCTACTGGCGAGAACAAGCTTCTGGGCTACAGGCCAACTCGCCTTCCAACCAATTTCAAGCTCCCAGACAAGCTCACCGAGGAGGAAGAATCGGAGTTCATCCCAATATTGTCTGAGTTATGATCCTTGACGAACAATAGGCTTACCGGGATCGACCTAATCCGCTGTTGGGTCGAATGGCGCATCCTTCCTCTGAGCCGCCGGGGCGGGCTGATGTGTGAATTTGATGGTACCCTGGATCATCCTCAATGCTACTTCCATACGTCTTTGTTGACGTATGGAAAATTGTTACCCGGCACCTGACTGGCGAGAAGGACATTGTTACCATTATCAAAAAGCTGACTGGCGAGCCTGCGGGAAAATGTGGCCAAATCGGCCTCAAGCCTTTCTGCAAAACTAACCCGGCACCTAAGGTAAACAAACCTAAACCGCCCTTGGTCTTTATGCTTTATGCTTCATTTGTGTTTGTAGTTTTGTAACATATACCATTTCAGAAAGGCGATAAGTTCTGGTCCAGGAAGCCCAAAAAACAAGCCATGAAAAGTGCTAAGCCGCCCTCAAAGAAAACCAAGGGTAAGGGAAAATCTGTCGCAGCTGAGCCATCCGAAGTTGACGAATCTCAAGTCGGCGATGCACTTTCAGAGGTAAAAATTCGTCCTCCTTTCACTCGCCATTCATTGCTGTTAACCTTCGTATTTATATCTCTCCATCTCCTTGTAATAGAATAAAGATAATGAAAGCCAAGAAGACTCTGTTGAGGTAATTTCTGTTTCCTCCGATTCATCTCCTTCTCCACCTAAGCCGGCCCGGCGAATATGTGGGAAAGTTCCCTTCTCACATCCAAATGCTTATTTGGATCCAAATCTTGTACTGAAGAAAGCACAGCATGCCTCAAACCGGAAAACACGAAGTCACTCTGGAGATCTGGTATCTGGCTTACCAGCAACGAACAAAAGAAAGCCAAGCGAGGTACTTTTATGAGTAACCATTATTCATGCTTCTTTGGATCACATTTGTAACCCGCCTGTATTATTGATGTATAACTCTTGCAGAACTCTCCTCCCACTTCCGGCGACTCACTGATGTCAACACTTCCACCAATGATTCGAGTTCCGGGGTAAGTCTTTTGATAACCTTGCCACGACTTTTGAGAATAACGATCTTTTCAATTCCTTAACGTGCTTATTCCCTTTTGTCAGGGCACAAGCCAAGAAAATAAAAACCAGTGGATCAACTCCTGATGCAACTTCAAAACCCCCGAAGAAATCAACTCCGACTCAAGACAATCCGGATCAGGCTAAGCCTGCGATTCAAGTGGATCTTCCTGAGTCACCAAAGGAAACAATGGATGCCTCTAAATCGCCGAACCCATTGATGACAACAGAAGACCCAGATGTTGTAGTTATTACTGGCTCTAGCTTTTCTAAGCCGGCGGCGACAGTTTTGTCCAAACATGTAGCATCCTCCTCTCAGGCCATTCCCGAGTCTGGGCTCTCCAAGGCGAAACTTTCCGACTATGCAAATTTGGAGTTTAAGGAACTCTGCTCTGGCTTTGCAAGTCGCCTGGAGGCGAGCTATGAGATGGAGAAAAACCTGCTGAAGATGTTAAACAACAAACATGAGGTAAATTTTGTTATACTTATACTATTCCCAGTAACCCCCAATGGCCGGGTCATCAGTAAAAAGATGAGCCGGGTCTTTGAAAATTTTAGAAAAACCTTCGCGACCAGTAACCCCCAAGGGCCGGGTCATCAGTAAAAAGATGAGCAGGGTCTTGAAAATTTAGAAAAAACTTCACGACCAGTAACCCCCAAGGGCCGGGTCATCAGTAAAAAGATGAGCCGGGTCTTGAAAATTTAGAAAAAACTTCGCGACCAGTAACCCCCAAGGGCCGGGTCATCAGTAAAAAGATGAGCTGGGTCTCGATTTTTGTATAATTTCACCTGAAAAAATTGTACATTAGCCCCCAAGTGTCAGGGATATTGCTTTGCAGTATTTCTGAGACTTGTCCTTATTTTAAACTTTCAATAGGAACACCTTGCTCAAACCGAATCGGCGCTGGGCGATTTAAGGAAAAACTGAGCTGGACAACAAGATGCCCGAGCTAAGTCCGAGGAAAAATGTCAATTGGCCTTGACCGAAATGGTAAAACTCAAGGCCGAGTTGAAAGAAGCTCAGGCTGAACAAAATGCCGCCTTGAAGAGGGCAGAGAAGGTTGAAGCTAGGTTGGCCACTGTACAACAGGAATTGTCCGGCTTAAAGCGTCATATCTCCAACATGATGCAAGCCGTCTTTGGTAAGCTTTACTTAAACCTTTGATCTCCTCCTCTCTTTTTTTTGTCTTACTTATGATAAGTCGCTAATCATCATGATTCAGGTCCAAGAGCCGCCAACCTTCAAGAGGACTGTGTGTTGATGCTGAAGGCGATTTACACGCTGACAGAGCAATTATACACAGGCAGTGTCTTGAGAGTTAAAGTTGTGATGGGTGCCAAAGAACCTATCACCTCCATCAAGAAGGTGCTTGGCTGCTTATCCACACTTCCCCCTCAGATAGGCGAGTTAACTCGGTCAGCCGCCCAGAGAGGTATTCTGACTGCCCTGAGTCGCTGTTTGGCATATGCCCCAGAGATCAACGTAGAAGAAGTAGCCGCAGGCTTTCCTCAGCTCAAGGACGATGGGTCCGAATTTGTTGAAGAGGACTATCAACGAGTCGTCAAGGACTCTCGGCTGGCTGCGACTCAACTTGCCGCAAGCCTTGACTTAACAAAATACCAGGCAGCTTATGATAGCAGAAACAAGAAGGTCAACCCGCCAACCTTCGTGACGACCAGTCTAACTCCTCGGCGACCCAAGAATCCTTTCGACTTGGAAGCAGACCTGGCATTAATTCTGACTGATGAAGATGACTTTGCTGCTTTGGCCAAGTGCAATTGGGTATTAGGCGACTTGCAAATCGAAGTCGGCCAGAGCTCAAATCAGGATGATCCCGAAGCGCCAGCAAAGTAAATTTTATTGAGTTTGGCCTGAGAGCCATGTAATAGGTCCCTTTTCTATAAGTCAGTACTGTTTTTGATGATACCTCTTGCAAGAACCTTTATATCGCCCTTAAGGCGATTTGAAATATTTGACCCGCATTTTATAAGAATCTTTTATAGCGCTTAATTCGCCATGGATGAAACAACTCCTATCGCCCTCCTGTCTTAAGCCTTAAGAAAAGCATATGCGAAAACAAACAAACTATAGATATTTTCAACAAGCATCAGAAAGAAAAGGCTTAAAACCTTCAGGGCTATGCCACAACGAAAAATAGCAGTAGTAATTTTATCGGCTCATAAGGTCGGAACAGGGGGGGAGAGTCAAATAACTCGTGACCCCACCCTAAATGCAAGTTTCGTCGGCTCATAAGGTCGCGACAGGGGGAGGCGAGTCAAATAGCTCGTGACCCCACCCTAAATGCAAGTTTCGTCGGCTCATAAGGTCACGACAGGGGGAGGCGAGTCAGAAACTTCGTGCACCCACCCTAAATGCAGGTTTCGTCGGCTCATAAGGTCGCGACAGGGGGAAGGCGAGTCAGAAAGCTCGTGCACCCACCCTAAATGCAGGTTTCGTCGGCTCATAAGGTCGCGACAGGGGGAAGGCGAGTCAGAAAGCTCGTGCACCCACCCTAAATGCAGGTTTCGTCGGCTCATAAGGTCGCGACAGGGTGAGGCGAGTCAGAAAGCTCGTGCACCCACCCTAAATGCAGGTTTCGTCGGCTCATAAGGTCGCGACAGGGTGAGGCGAGTCTGAAAGCTCGTGCACCCACCCTAAATGCAGGTTTCGTCGGCTCATAAGGTCGCGACAGGGGAGGCGAGTCAGAAATCTCGTGCACCCACCCTAAATGCAGGTTTCGTCGGCTCATAAGGTCGTGACAGGGGGAGGCGAGTCAGAAAGCTCGTGCACCCACCCTAAATGCAGGTTTCGTCGGCTCATAAGGTCGCGACAGGGGGAGGCGAGTTTAGAAAGCTCGTGCACCCACCCTAAATGCAGGTTTCGTCGGCTCATAAGGTCGTGACAGGGGGAGGCGAGTCAGAAAGCTTGTGCACCCACCCTAAATGCAGGTTACGTCGGCTCATAAGGTCGCGACAGGGGAGGCGAGTCAGAAAGCTCGTGCACCCACCCTAAATGCAGGTTTCGTCGGCTCATAAGGTGGCGACAGGGGGAGGCGAGTCAGAAAGCTCATGCACCCACCCTAATTGCAGATTCTGTTGACTCATACGGCCGCAACAGGATGACACAATTTGCATTTTAATAGAGAAGCCCCCAAGTCGGGAATTTTTTTATTACTTCATAATGAAACTGAAAAACTTACAAAGTGTAAACCTTAAGAGCTTAAGTGTAGTAAGGCCGCAAATGGGCAATATTCCAGGGGCGAGTTGACTCAGCCTCCATGGTCGGTCGATTAGGCCGAAGATCCACCAAATAGTAAGAGCCATTGCGGAGGTTCTTGCTGACGACGAACGACCCTTCCCAAGGGGGTGACAACTTGTGCATGCCTGCTCGATCTTGTATTAGACGAAGCACTAAGTCGCCTTCCTGAAAGGTCCGACTCTTAACCCGGCGACTATGATAACGCCGCAAATCTTGCTGGTAGATAGCCGAACGGGCCGCAGCCAGGTCACGCGCCTCCTCCAAGGCATCCAAAGAATCTTGACGCGCCAGCTTATTATCTTGCTCCACATATGCGGCGACTCTAAGGGAGTCATGCCTTATGTCCATAGGAAGAACAACCTCTGCTCCATAGACCAAAAAGAAAGGGGTGAATCCCGTGGACCGGTTCGGGGTGGTCCGGATACTCCACAGTACTGAAGGTAGCTCTTCAACCCAACACCCTGGAGTCCTTTCCAGATGAACCATGAGTCGGGGCTTAATCCCTCGCAAGACCTCCTGATTCGCCCGTTCTGCTTGCCCGTTAGATTGCGGGTGAGCGACCGCAGAAATATCAAGTCGGATATGTTCTCGACGACAAAAATCCTGCATCGCCCCTTGGGAAAAGTTAGTACCATTATCAGTAATAATATTGTGCGGATATCCGAACCGGAAAATCAAGTTCTTCAAAAATTTGACCGCTGTCTCCGCATCGCAAGCTCCAACAGGTTCCGCCTCAACCCACTTGGTGAATTTATCAACCGCCACCAATAGGTGAGTCTTCTTGTTGGAGGACATTTTAAAGGGACCAACCGTGTCCAGCCCCCAGACTGCAAAAGGCCAAGTAATGGGAATCATTCTCAATTCTTGAGCCGGCACATGAGCCTGCCTCCCATAACGTTGGCACCCTTCGCACCGACGAACTATGTCTTCTGCATCTGCATGAGCCGTCAACCAAAAGAAACCATGACGAAAAGCCTTTGATACCAAAGAACGTAACCCGGCGTGATGTCCACAGTATCCGAAATGAATGTCATTTAGGATCGCGCATCCTTCTTCGGGGGAGACACATCGCTGAAAAACCCCAGAAGCGCTCCGTTTATACAACTCCCCATTAATGATGACCATGGATTTGCTACGCCGAACGATCAGGCGAGCCAAAACTTCGTCGGTGGGTAACTCGCCACGAGTGAGATAAGCCAGATAAGGGAGAACCCAATCCGGAATGACATGGAGAGCTGCCACGAGCTGAGACTCGGGATCTGGTATCGCCAATTCCTCCTCTGAGGGTAAAACCACGGACGGTTTATGCAAGATATCCAGAAAAACATTAGGGGGAACCGGTTTTCTCTGTGAGCCGAGTCGCGAGAGGGCATCAGCTGCCTCGTTGAGGCGCCGGTCAATATGGTCCACCGGATAGCCATGAAAATAAACCGCCACGTCAGACACAGCTCGTCTATAAGCCGCCATCATGGGATCCCGAGAGTCCCAGGTACCCGAAACTTGTTGCGCCACCAAATCGGAGTCGCCAAAACACCTGACTCGTGTTAGGGTCATCTCTTTTGCGAGTCGCAAGCCATGAAGCAAGGATTCATATTCCACCGCATTATTGGTGCAGGGAAACATGAGTCGGAGAACGTAACAGAACTTATCTCCTTGAGGGGATACTAACACCACACCAGCCCCCGAGCCTTCCAGCTGCCCAGATCCATCAAAGTAAATAGTCCAGTAAGTAAGGTCAGGCCGGTCTTCCGGAGCCTGTAGCTCGGTCCAGTCGTTAACGAAATCAACTAGTGCATGGGATTTGATAGCTGTGCGAGGAGTATATTGTATGTGATGAGAGCCAAGCTCTATCGCCCATTTGGCGATTCGCCCTGTTGCCCCCCGATTCTGGATAATGTCACCAAGGGGAGCAGAACTAACCACTGTGATCGGGTGCTCCTGGAAGTAATGCTTAAGTTTTCGACTCGCCATAAACACCCCATAGACCAGTTTTTGCCAATGCGGGTATCGCTGTTTGGAAAGAGTTAACACCTCGCTGATAAAATATACTGAGCGTTGCACTCGGTATTCCTTCCCTTCTTCCTTTCTTTCAACAACCACGGCCACACTTACTGCCTTGGAATTCGCCGCGATATACAGAAGCATAGGCTCCTTTTCAGTCGGGGCTGCGAGGACCGGCGAGTTAACCAATTGGTGTTTCAGGGCTTCAAGCGCCTGGTCTGCCTCATTTGTCCACACGAATCGATCAAACTTCCTTAATAATTGATAAAGAGGGATCACCTTTTCCCCTAGGCGACTCAGAAAACGACTTAAAGCCGCAATGCGACCTGCCAGCCGTTGAACTTGATTAATATTCGCCGGCTTTCCGAGAGAGGTAACCGCTTCGATCTTGTCCGGGTTAGCCTCGATGCCGTGCTCCGATACCAAGAAACCCAGCAATTTTCCTGCAGGTACACCAAAAACGCACTTGGTAGGATTTAACTTCATCTGATATACCCGTAAATTATCAAAAGTCTCCTTAAGGTCTTCCAATAGTGTCTCCCCCTGGTGGGTCTTGATCACAATATCGTCGACATAGGCATGGACGTTGCGACCAATTTGGTTACGAAGACAATTCTGGATACATCGTTGATAACTTGCCCCCGCGCTTTTAAGTCCGAAAGGCATGGACACATAGCAAAAGGCCCCGAAGGGGGTTATGAAGGCCATCTTCTCCTGATCTTCCACGGCCATCTTGATCTGGTGATATCCTGAATAGGCGTCCAGAAAACACAATCGTTCGTATCCCGCCACCGAGTCAATTATTTGATCGATGCGGGGAAGAGCAAAGGGATCTTTGGGACAAGCTCTGTTGAGGTCCTTATAGTCAATGCACATACAGAAAGTGCCATTCTTCTTGAGTACCAACACCGGGTTAGCCAGCCATTTGGGGTGAAAACCTTCCACGATGAACCCGGCGGCTAAAAGGCGGGCGACTTCTTCTCCAATCGCCTTGCGTCCTTCCTCGTTGAATCTGCGAAGGTACTGCTGGACAGGTTTGCATTTGGGTCAACGTTAAGATGGTGTTCAGCGAATTCTCTAGGTACACCAGGCATGTCAGAAGGTTTCCATGCGAAGATATCCCGATTCTCACGGATGAATTCGATGAGCGCGCTTTCCTATTTGGGGTCCAGACCCGTCCCAATGGTGAACTGCTTGGATGAATCGCCAGGCACGAAATCGATTGTCTTAGTGTCATCCGTCGGCTTGAACTTGAGGGGCGACTCAGAATCTGTAGTCGGCTTCTTGAGTGGTGACATGTCGGCCGAGTCAACATTGGCCCGATGGTGCTTGAGCTCTTCCGCCGCACAGGCGACCTCCGCATAAGCCGCGTCCCCTTCTTCACATTCCTTTGCGATCCTTCTATCTCCATCAACCGTGATGGATCCTTTAGGACCAGCAATTTTGAGCTTGAGGTAGACATAGCATGGGCGGGCCATGAAGCGGGCGTAGGCCGGTCGCCCGAACAGCGCATGGTATGGGCTTTTCAGTTTGACCACCTCGAAGATTAGAGACTCCGACCTGTAATTCTGCGCAGTTCCAAACGCTACTGAGAGCCTGACCCGGCCTATGGGATAAACCGACTTTCCCGGGAAAATTCCGTGGAAAACGGTGGTCGAAGGCATCAAGTCTTTCTCCAATAGATTCATCCTCTGGAAGGTGTCGAAGTATAGGATATTGATGCTGCTGCCACCATCCATTAATACCTTTGATAGGGTGTAACCCCCCACTTGGGGAGCCACGACCAATGCCAGGTCGCCCGGGTTATCTATTCTTGGCGGGTGATCCTCCCTGCTCCATGTTATGGTCTGCTCAGACCAGTGGAGATATCTGGGAATCGCCGGCTTAGTTATACTGTACGCCCGGTGACTTACCTTTTTATCACGCCTGCAAGCATTAGTGGTGAAAACGTGGTACTGCCCATTACTTAGTTGTTTGGGATTGCTGCGGAAGCCCCCATTGTCATCCTGGTCCTGTGGAGCCCCCTGTGGGGGCGGCTGCTGTAAAACTCCTGGCGGGCTGTACCGCCACTGGTGGTGCACCGGGTACTGGCCGCCGCCTGGTTGCGGGCCTCCCTGACCCCCTGTTCAGGAAAGCCGCCGAAGGGGTTCTGTCTTTGGTTGGACGCGGCGAGTTGGTCCTGGCGCCGGTTTGGATCTTCGTTTTGGCTCTTCTCGATTGCCTCCACCCGAGATTCTCGCATCACGAAACAGTTTTCCCAATAATGACTCGCCGGGCCGTTAGCCGTGGCGTGGTGCGGGCAAGGGCCCTGGAGTAACTCTTCATAGTTATGCAGCCTTTTCCCACTGAAGCCTCGGTTCTTCTTTTTGCCATCATTAGCATTGGTGTTGGCGACCAAGTCCGAGGGCTCCTCCTGCGGTCTACGCTTGCCATTGGTCCCCTGATTGTGACGGTTGCGCCCCTGGAAACAGGTATGATTTTTGGACGAGTCGCCCTTTTTGGGCGAGTTAACCTTGCCATCCTCGCGGGGATCCTTAGTATCATCTGCCTCGGCATACCTAGTGAGGGTGTCCATTAGTTCGCCCATGTCTTGGACCTTCTGTTTGAGTCGCCCCAACTTCTGTACTAAGGGCTCGTAATGACAATTGTGCTCGAGGATGAGCACAGCTTGAGCCGCCGTAACACCATCTGACGAATGAATAATTTCTGCCACCCGCCGCGACCAATGGTGGGCCGATTCGTCCGGGCGCTGAACATAGTGTTGTAGATCGACAATCGTCATTGGACGTTTGCAGGTTCCCCGGAAGTTTTTGATGAAACGCTCTTTTAACTCGGCCCAGGACTGGATGGAATTGGGAGGCAAATTTTTCAGCCAGGTGCGTGCCAACCCCTCGAGCATCATCGTGAAGTATCGGCCGCAAACCGCCTCGTTCACGTCGAGCATGTCCATGGCAATCTCGTAACCCTCGATCCATGACGTTGGTTCGAGGTCTGGTGTATAATTAGGCACTTTCCTTGGTCCCTTAAAGTCCTTGGGCATCCTTTCGCTCCGAAGGGCCGGGGATAAGCATGGTACCCCAACTCGCCCTCCGCCCCCTACGAGGGGGGCCGGTGCGTCTTGGATATTCGGGAGATCTCGGCCCGGCGGGTTCCGCTCGGGCGGGTTGTCCTGTGGGAAGTGTCGCGCCCACTGTTTACGGCAGGCTAGTCCTCCGGCCTGCTCCTGGTATAACTTGCCTGGGGGGTGGAGTGCAACCTCTCGAGGCTATGCGAGAACTGGGCGTTTTGAACCATCGCTGTTTTCAACATCTCGATGACGTTCCTCGCTTCAATCTCAGCTGGGGTGTTGCCGTGAATCGGGAGGGATTCCAGGTGGCGAGTTGCGGCAAGCACGTTATCCACCGGGTTGGAGAAGTGGCCTTGAGGGGTCCGGAAACGAGGAATTTGACCCTCAATCGGCTGAACCAGCGGGTTAGGTGGGCGGCCCGGTCCTCCGGCCGGGGCGGCTCCCATCCCAGGGGTTCGTGGAGTGTCGAACAGACGGGTCGGGTTGAGGTCATGGGGCAGACGACCCTGGTGTCTCCTCTGATGGACGGCGTCAGACGCGCGCTGCTGTCTTTCGAGCCGCCAGTTGTCAGTGTTTAATCGCATCCTTTCGGCCGCAATTTGGGCTTGTCGAGTCTCGATCCTGGCGGACTCCATCTCAGCATCCTGGTGGGCCTTTTCCACCGCCTCTCTGAGCTTTGCTAACTCTATGTTTATCCCCTCTTGGTTCTCTGGCGTGAGGGGAGTCGACATTAGTCTCGTGATTTCCGCCGCTAAATCCACCAGGACTGCGGATGCACTTCTGGATGTCCCGCCGGTCCCATCGCCTCCGGTAGGGTTTTGTGCGGGTTGAGTTTCCCCAGCCATGTAGATGGCGATCTGGCGGCTGGTTCGGTCAAGGACTTCCGGATCCATGGCCAGCGACAAGCCTCCGAGACCGTCCCCATGGAGAGACCGGATGGAATCTGAGTCGCCTATGGATGACTCGTCGTCAGAGTTGACCGGGGTAACTTCATGAGTCGCCAAGTGTTCTGGTTCCTTCGATCCCTGCGTGAACCCCACAAAGACCGGGCGAGTTAAATTCTGTGTTATGACTGGGCGGACGTACCTGGCCGGCTCGACGATGTCGGTGGAGACGTCCGGCTCAGGAACGGATGATCCGATCATGTCGATGAAGACGTTGATCTTGTCGAAGGGGACCGTGTAGCCAGATTCAATCGAATTCGCTTCAGGTCCCCATCGCTGGTTGTCGATGTAGGTTATCCCGCGGCGGCTCCGAGTCATGAGCGCCATCGCGTAACTCCCAAACCCTGGTAGGGCTCCCTTTGAGAACTCAACTCCACCGTGCGCACGCCCCACGGTGGGCGCCAACTGTCGTGGTTTTTTCAGGGCAGATGTCCTCGTGAAAGGACTTGATACTGGAGCCATCGCACCTTGGTGGCGACTCAAAGGGGTTAAACGGGAGAGACGCGGCGATTTACCCAGGTTCGGCCCCTCGAGAAGAGGTAACAGCCTACGTCCTGCTTTTGTGTGTATTGATGTGGATCTCATTACAAGGAAGGCGTAACTCGCCTAAACCTAGCACTCGATGATTTCTAACCTACCCTCTGTCCCCCGGGACTCGCCTTTATATACAGGTCGATCCCCTAAGGTTTACAAGGATTCTTTCCTTCCTACAACTCGTGACCCGTGTGGTTTCTAAGTCGCCATCTTCCAAAGCTTGGAGACTTTCCAAGAGCCACAACCGTCATACGACCTTGATTCGGCCACCACGAGGCCCACTAAATGTTTGGGTGAATCGCCCAATGGATGACCCAGCCCAACTAGGGCGGGTCATCCACAGGTAATATCCCCAACACTCTTGAACCCGACCTTCTGATCGTTTCATGTAATAATTTCGGTACTTGGATGTAAGACTCTATTATTCAGTATCTGTGTTCAGTGAACATTGATCCTTGGGGTCACTGGGCACGGCGAACTCGACTTGCTAGTCGGGGTCCGCACAGAACTGGTATCAGAGCCAGGTTGACTATAGGAAGCCTTAGATAGCATGGACGATAACCGAGAACGTTAGAACGCCAGCCTTGCACAAGACTTTTGCACATACAACCTTCTGACTTCTCTCCTATGCCTTGTAGATGGCTGCCGTACCTGAGACGCTTCTGGAGACCGGCTTTCCACTCCTTCTGGTGGATTGTCTCGAGAAGTGCCAGGTACGTCGCACGCCCATCTTCCTCTACCATGAGCACTGGGTCAACGCCGAAACTAAGGAATATCACGTGGACGTGATAGTGAAGGCTAATGACTCCCCGTCTAGTTGGTTCTTCGAAGGACCACAGATGGGAGAGCTGATGTTGGCAGTGGAGACGGATGCACGAGAGGCGCTCGTGCAACTCCGCAGCATCCTCCCTGAGATGGCTAATGAGCCTGTCACTCGTCACCTACCTTTCATTAAGGAAGGAATGGATGGGAGTTCGACACTCACCCCAGCCACGGAGGATGGGATGCCATTAAGGTTTCAGACCTACTTCAGTCTCTCGTCGGACACCCTGACGCACTTCCTGGTTAAGGAATCAGTCAAGCTTCGCCAAGAGCTGCACCTAGTCAAGGGCCTGCTCCACACTGAGAAGATGCAGAACCGCAAGCTAAAGAAGGCAGGCGCACCTGAAGGGAGGACAGCTGTTCCACTAGGTGTGGTCTGTTACCCATCCAGGCAGTCCCTCTTCGGAGTCGCCGCCTGACAGCGGAAGAGTACACTGAGATCTTCGCCGCCTCGCCTAAGAGACGTCGTGATGTGCGGATTCTTTCTTCCACTCCTATAAAGGAGGAAGATGTTGATGAAGATGAGGATCCTGTTGAGTCCGCCTTTGAGACCGAGAAGTCCGCTGCGTAGGATTTAGCGTAGGCGATTAGGAGTACCCCGAGCATAGGGTATCCATGTATCCGTTTCTAATTTGCGTATGTGTGCGTAATGTAAGTCACCTATTGCGTTAGGCAGCCTGTAAGTGACTACATCACCTAGTTTTTATGAATGCAATTTCTAGTTTGTCAAAAACTTTGGTTTTGAAAACTTGGCACATGCACGTATTGGACCCCCTCTTACTAGGAGCGAATCCTTGTATTCCCGAGCAAGGTGGTATTTTGACCTGTCTGTTTCTACGACAGGATGGTGAACGCAACCCGCAACAGCACCTTCGGCAACCCCGGCGCCGGCTCCTCAGGGACGCCGCAGGGAACCGAAGGAGCAGCTCACGCTGGAGGTCACCACGAGCAGCCTAGAGACCTTCCGCCACCACCTCCTCCAGAGAACTTGACGATGGCTCAGTTCCTTCAAGCTCTTCGGGAGGAGCGTCAAGCCAGCAATGCCGCTATTCAGCAGCTGACTCAAGTCCTGGTGGACAACCTGCTGCGGAATAGGAATGGCGGTGGTCGCTCTACTCTTTCTGAGTTCATGCGGACTACGCCTCCCATATTCACGGAGTCGACTGAACCACTGGACGCCGATGACTGGATTCGCACCATTGAAAACCTCCTTGCGCTGGTCAAGTGCACCGACGATCATGAGAAGGTCCTTTATGCTTCTCACTGTCTCGGAGGCACCGCCAGAGCATGGTGGGATGGATTCCAGATCATGCGAATAGGGCAAGTCATCACTTGGGTGATGTTCAAGGAAGGATTTCGCGCGGCTCACATTCCACGTGGACTGATGACCATTAAGAAGCGGGAATTCTGAGCCTTGAGGCAGGGCAGTGGAACTGTTAAGGAGTACCTGCAAAAGTTTAACCTCTTGTCGAGGTATGAGCCCAAAGATGTTAACACTGAGGCCGCTAAGGTGGAACGCTTCATGGAAGGGTTACAGCAGTCCCTGCAATACCAGCTGGTGGTGTGCGACTGCCAGACTTTCAGCGAGCTGGTTAACAAGGCGCTTATCCTGGAAGACAAGCGTCGTGCGATGGACGACACCCGCAAGCGCAAACTGATAGGCAGTGGAGGATCCAGTAGCGCAAGACCAAGACCATGGCAGTCAGCACCTGCAAGACCCAACTTTCAGCAGCAGCAGTACAAGTATCCGGTGTTCCGCCAGAATTATCAGGCTCAGCAGCAAGCCAAGCCAGCAGTCAACCCGCCAAACAATGGTGGAGTCAAGACCAACCCTCCGGGGCAAGTCACCTGCTTTGGGTGTGGTCAGACCGGGCACTATTCCAGGCAGTGCCCCAACAAGAAGCCCGACGCACCGCGTCCCAATGCGCCCAACCCCAGTCAAGGTGCACCAGGAAGGAACCAGGCCCCCCGCAACCAGCTGTTCAACGCCAGGGGCTGGATCAATCACATCACTGTAGAAGAGGTGCAGGAAGACCCGGACTGCATTCTGGGTACGTTCCTCGTCAACTCAACTCCAGCAACAGTGTTCTTTGATTGTGGTGCCTCGCATTCTTTTGTTACTCAAGGGTTTGCGGAGAAGTGTGGTTTAAAACCCACTCTACTCCGTGGGCAGATGACAATTCAAACCCCGGGAGCAGTATTGCAGACCAACCTAGGGTGTAGAAGGGTCGAGATAGTTATCAATGGGACGAGTTTCTTGGCAGACCTTACTGTGCTTAAATCGCAAGGTGTAGAAGTAATCCTCGGCATGGATTGGTTGGCCAAGCACCAGAGTCTTTTGGACTGTGCCAACAGGGCCATTACCATGACAAGCAACCAAGGGGTCAAGGTCAAGTTTGTCTCTCAGCTAGTATCGGCTCAAGTGCCTCGAGTCAACAGTCTATCCGAGGTAGATCTTGATCAAGTGCCTATAGTCTGTGAATACCCGGACGTCTTTCCTGACGAGCTACCTGGAATGCCTCCTGACCGAGACATCTAGTTCATCATTGAGCTCACGCCCGGATCAAGGCCTATATATAAAAAGCCTTACAGGATGGGTTCCTAAGAGTTGGCAGAGCTGAAGAAGCAGCTGGATGAGCAACTCAGGAAAGGGTTCATTCGTCCGAGTGCATCACCTTGGGGATCACCTGTTCTATTTGTTTCAAAGAAGGATGGTACCATTCGACTCTGCGTCGACTACCGTTCTCTTAATGAAGTCACAATTAAGAACAAGTACCCGCTCCCCAAGATCGAAGACCTGTTTGACCAGTTAAACGGGGCCAGGGTATTTTCCAAGATCGATCTTCGATCGGGATACTACCAGTTGAAGATCCGACCTGAAGATATACCCAAGACTGCATTTGTGACCCGGTACGGTTTATACGAATGCACGATAATTCCCTTCGGTTTGACAAATGCCCCAGCCTACTTCATGTACCTCATGAACAAGGTCTTCATGGAATATTTGGACAAGTTTGTCGTTGTGTTCATCGATGACATATTAATCTTCTCCAAGTCCGAAAAGGAGCATGAGCAACACCTAAGGCTAGTTCTGGGAAAGCTTCGAGAGCACCAACTTTATGCCAAATTCAGCAAGTATCACTTTTGGCTGAACGAAGTTGGATTTCTGGGTCATACCCTGACGGCACGCGGTTTGGCCGTAGATCAGTCCAAGATTACTACCGTGACCAACTAGGAATCACCAAAGGACGTGAAGGATGGCTGGAGTTTCCTCGGGCTCGTGGGATACTACCGCAAGTTTGTCGAAGGATTCTCCAGCATCGCTCGACCTATGACTCAGCTCTTGAAGAAGGCCGGAAGTTCGAGTGGACACCGGCGTGTGAAGTAAGCTTCCAGGAGTTGAAGAAGAGGCTAACTACCGCCCCGGTATTGGCTACCCCAGACATCAACAAGGAATTCGTGATATATTGTGATGCCTCTGGAACCGGGCTCGGTGGAGTCCTCATGCAGAATGGCAGGGTCGTGGCGTACTTGTCACGGCAACTACGACCGCATGAGGAGAGCTACGCCACCCATGATCTCGAGCTAGCAGTTGTAGTGCATGCTTTGAAGACGTGGCGACATTACCTTCTGGGGAAGCGATGTGAGATATACACAGACCACAAAAGTCTAAAATATATCTTCACTCAGAGGGAGCTCAATATGAGACAACGGAGATGGCTTGAGTTAATCAAGGATTATGACCTCAGCATTCAGTATCATCCCGGCAAGGCGAACGTGGTAGCCGATGCCTTAAGCAGGAAGGCAGGCTCCTTGAACGTCACGCTCAAGGAAAGGTTACCCGTCTTGTATGAAGAGATGGAGGACTTCGGGCTTGAGATAGTCGAACCAGGGTACCTGGCCAACCTCGAGGTCAAGCCTACTCTAGCAGACGACATCAAGGAAGCCCAGAAGGGGCACAAGAGTATCGAAGGCCTCAAGAGGAAGGTACGAGAAGGCAAAACCCCAGGATTCTCGATTGATGAGCAAGGAGTACTGTGGTATGGGAAGCGCTTGTGCGTACCTAACAAGGCCGAACTTAAGGACTTGATCCTGCAAGAGCCTCATGACACACCGTACTCTATCCATCCAGGTGGTACCAAGATGTACCAAGACATCCGAGAACGATTCTGGTGGCATGGCATGAAGAGAGAAACTAGCTCCTATGTCGCTAAATGCGATGTATGCCAGCGAGTCAAGGCTGAACACCAGCGACCTGCTGGATTGCTGCAACCTCTTCAAGTGCCGGAATATAAGTGGGATAAAGTCGGCATGGACTTCATCACCGGGTTGCCCCGGTCAAATAAGGGTCATAACTCCATTTAGGTCATAGTCGATCATTTGACCAAGGTGGCCCATTTAATCGCTGATGGGGTCATAGTCCTAGGGTAGGGTCATAGGCCTGTCCTACAGGTCCTACCCAAGGACTACACCATGCAAGGGACATGACCTTAAGTATGCCCGACTGTATTAAGGTGCCCCCATCATCCAGTCGGTAACGGGCTCAGGATCATCCAGTCGGAGACTAAGACTCGGAGGACACCGGACCTACTGACTGGATACACTCGGTGCATCGTAACCTCTCGGGAGGGAAACTGCCGTGCGTTTCCGGGTGCATTAACTAGCATTTATAGCGTACGTTACCTGTAACGCATGCATTCAATCGCCACTACTCCACCCTTCAACCAGAACCGTTGTGGAGGGCAGCGGACTCTATATAAGCCGCCCTCCCCCACTGGTAAATGGGTTAGAAAAACATTGTACTCCATATTACACTCGGTAACCAGCTCCAAGAGCACTGAGACGTAGGGCTATTACCTCCACCGTAGAGGGGCCTGAACTCATACAACCTCGCCGTAGCTAGGACTCTGCCCATCTCATTCGTACCCTACACATCTACTGTCAGGCTTATACCCACGACAGTTGGCGCCCACCGTGGGGCAGGCGTCTAAGCGACTTCCGGCGAGTTTGCGACCACTTCCTTTCGTCATGTCGTCCGGTGGAGTTTCGAGCATGGGTCACCAGATCCTCTTCGATGCTCTCTCCTTCGTCGTCGATGATTCGGCGTGGCTTCGGGAGGCACCCCTTGATGTCAAGGCGCTTCCCCGTCACGGGGCCACACACTTTCGTGCCGGCGCTCGCGGCGTTCTTCTTCTCCAACAATCGGCTCCATTGCCGGCTTGCACCTTCGTCACGCGCCGCAGCAGGCGATCTCGCAGTCCACGTCTACAACGTTGGGTGCAGCATGCCCGAGCGCGCCAGTTTGCCTCCTTTCAGGTGGCAGTCCTGGAGTCTGTTGTAGTCACCCCACGCTCCCAGTGCTCGGACTCGGTTCCGACTGAGCTTCCTACCGAGTACGTGGGTCGTGGGCCTGCAGCAGAAGTACACATGGCCAACTCCCATGAGGATCCTCGTCAAGCCGACCGAGGTGAAGTTGGCGAAGCATCCGGTGCGCGTCGTCCGCCTCGTCGTTCTGCCATCCGACACACTCGGCGGAGCAACGTGGAGGTGTTCCGCACACCTCTCCTCAACCTAGTCGCGGCTGCCCAGATTGCCGATTCCCTCCAGCCGACTGATTCAGAGGCAGGAAGGGGAATCGAACAAATCCGAGCCCTCTTGTGCACGGCGCAGCAGCAGAATTCGGTAGTCTCCCAGTCACACAATCGGATCCACAATAGTTCCGTCCATGCAAACACACATACATCGGTTCACAGCCCTGGATCTCATCAGTATCGCCGTCGCTCACGCACCCCTCCGCGGGGTGGGCCCTACGGTTCCCGGCATCATGATGATCGACGTTCAGTCGGCGACACCTACGACCCAAGACCCGACGCAAGGGGCCGAATCGCCCAGCGAAGAGTTGACAGGGGTCGAGCCCACCGCGATGGCCGCGATATGGATCGTCCGAGTGGAAGCAGGGCCATCGTATCTGGCCCCGAGTGTTTTAGTCGAGCCATCCGCTCGGCTGATATCCCGCCCAACTTCCGATTGGCTGCGGGAAACGGTAAATTCTCAGGAGAGTCCAAGCCCGAAACATGGCTAGACGACTACCGAGTGGTGGTCCAGATCGGAGGAGGAGACGACCATGTCGCTATGAAGCACCTCCCTCTGATGCTGGACGGCTCGGCCCAAGCTTGGCTGAACTAGTTAGCCCCCTCAAGCATTTACAGTTGGGCAGATCTAGCCTGAGTGTTCATCAGAACCTTCGAAGGAACGTGCAAGCGCCCTGCAGGTCTTGTTGAGCTTCAGCACTGTGTCTAGAAGCCGAATGAACCTTTGCGCGACTTCATCCAGCGATGGACGACTCTTTACCACACGATGGAGAACGTCACCGAGCATCAAGCAGTCTGTGCTTTCAAGGCAGGCGTGCGGTACAGGGAGCTGTACTTGAAGTTTGGGCGAACCGGCGACATCTCCATGAGCAAGATGATGGAGATAGCAACTCGCTATGCAAATGGCGAAGAAGAGGACCGCATCCGGAGCGGTAAACACAAGACAGTCGGCGACGCCGACGGGGGGTAACACTCGGAAGCAGAAACCGAAGGTTCCGCCCACACCGCAAGCAGAAGCTGCAGCTGTAACCAGCGCCAAATTCAAGGGCAAAGGGAAAGCGCAGTTCACCACCAAGAAAAAGCTTTTCAACAATCCCATCCTGGACCAGCCTTGTCCAATCCATACGAAGATGGATGAGGAAGGTAACCCCATATACGCAAAGCACACCACTCGGCACTGCCGCCTCCTGATCCAGGATTTCAGCGAAGGGCAGCCGAGTGAGCAGAATCCTGAACAGGATGAGGAGGACAAGGAGGATCCGTTCCCCCAAGTCCATGCAACCCTCATGATCTTCGCTGACGTCGAAAGCAAGAGTCGACTGAAGCTAGTAAACAGAGAAGTCAACATGGCCGTTCCGACTGCCCCCAAGTTTCTCAAATGGTCTCAGACTGCGATTACCTTCGATCAGTCGGATCATCCAACACATGTCCCCACCCCAGGAAGGCATGCTCTCGTCGTCGACCCGGTGGTGCAAGGGGTCCGACTGCGCAAAGTCCTAATGGACGGCGGCAGTGGGTTGAATATTATGTACGCTGACACTCTCAAGGCGATGGGCATTCCGATGTCCAGACTTAGTGAGAGCAATTTGCAGTTCCACGGAGTCGTCCTAGGGCGGAAGGCCAAATCACTCGGCCAGATCGCATTAGAGGTCATCTTCGGCTCCGACAAGAACTTTCGCAAGGAGAAGCTCATATTCGAGGTGGTGGACTTCCAGAGCGCTTACCATGCAATTCTGGGCCGCCCGGCATATGTGAGTTTCATGGCACGACCGTGCTATGTGTACTTGAAGTTGAAAATGCCCGGTCCAAAAGGCGTTATCACCATCACCGGCAACCGCCAGCGAGCCGAGGAGTGTCTGCAAGAGGGGTCGAGGATCGCCGACCATTAGATGGCTGTACTCGAGCTCGAAGAGTACAAGAAGACAGTCGACCCCGCCGACTTAATGCACTCGAAGAAGCCAGCTTCTGAGTCCGCGTTCCAGTCGGCAGGGGAGACTAAGAAGGTTAGCATCCACCCGACGGACGAGTCTGCCGCCCCGACGAACATCTCCACCACCCTGGATCCCAAATAGGAAGCCGAGCTCACCCAATTCCTCCGTGAGAACTGGGACATATTCGCATGGAAGCCATCTGACATGCCGGGTGTACCTAGGGAGTTGGCTGAGCACCGAGTGCATGTGGATCCCGCTGCTCGGCCTGTCCGAGAGCGCCTGCGCCGGTCCGCCGCGCACAAAAGGAAGGCAATCGGAGAAGAGGTGGCTAAGCTGCTAGCTGCCAAATTCATTCGCGAGGTTCACCACTCCGAGTGGCTCGCCAATGTAGTCATGGTGCCCAAGAAGGACAAGTCACTCCGAATGTGCATTGACTTCAAGCATCTCAATAAGGTCTGCCCGAAAGACCATTTTCTGCTCCCCCGCATAGATCAAATTGTCGATTCGACTGCGGGGTGCGAGCGCTTATCATTTTTGATGCCTACTCGGGTTATCATCAGATCCGTCTGTATGGTCCCGATGAGTTGAAAACAGCTTTCATCACCCCGTTTGGGTGCTTCTGCTACATCACCATGCCTTTCGGTCTGAAGAATGCAGGAGCTACCTTTATGCGCATGATCCAAAAATGTCTCCTCGACCAGATCGGTCGCAATGTGGAGGCATACATGGATGATATCGTAGTCAAGTCCCGCAAAGGTTCCGACCTGCTGACTGACTTGGCAGAAACATTCGCCAACCTTCGTAGGTACGATATCAAGCTAAATCCTGCCAAGTGTTCATTCGGTGTTCCCAGCGGAAAGTTACTCGGTTTCTTCGTTTCCGAACGAGGGATCGATGTTAACCCCGAAAAGATCTTCCTGTGCTTAGCAGAATACACGATATTCAACGACTCACAGGTTGCTTAGCAGCTTTGAGCAGGTTCAACAGTCGACTCGGCGAAAAAGCACTTCCTGTGTACCGACTCATGAAGAAATCAGATACCTTCGAGTGGACAGACGAAGCCCAAGTCGCGTTCGACGACCTCAAAGTCCTACTTTCCACCCAGCCGGTTCTTACTGCTCCGCTCAGTAAAGAGCCCCTTCTTCTGTATATCGCGGCTACAAATCAAGTCATCAGTATTGTTCTTACAGTCGAGCGAGAAGAAGAAGGCAAAGCATACAAAGTTCAGCAGCCAGTGTACTACGTCTCCGAAGTCCTGACACCTTCCAAGCAGAGGTATCCCCATTATAAAAAGCTTATCTATGGGATCTATTTGACTGTGAAGAAGGTTGCCCATTATTTCCAAGACCACTCGGTATCTGTCGTTTCTGATTCTCCTTTGTCGGAAATTCTCCACATTCGAGACGCGTCAGGCCGAGTGGCGAAGTGGGCGATGGAGATGTTGTACTGTGACATCAAGTTCGAGGCCAAGAAAGCTATTAAGTCTCACGCCCTGGCTGACTTTATAGCAGAATGGGTAGAACAACAGCAACCGACTCACATCTACTCGGCTCATTGGACAATGTTCTTCGATGGGTCTAAGATGTTGAATGGATCCGGCGCTGGTGTTGTGATCGTATCACCAAAGGGTGACAAGCTCAAGTATGTGCTTCAGATACACTTTGATTCCTCTAACAATGAGGCAGAGTATGAAGCTCTTCTCTACGGATTGCGCATGGCCATGTCACTCGACGTCCATCGCCTGATGGTCTACGGCGATTCAGACTTGGTGGTCAACCAAGTTATGAAAGAGTGGGACGTAAGGAACCCCACTATGACAACCTACTGCAATGCAGTCAGGAAGCTGGAGAAGAAGTTTGAAGGTCTAGAGCTTCATCATGTTCCAAGGCTGAAGAACCAAGCGGCGGACGAATTGGCTAAGCTCGGATCCACTCGGAGACCCGTCCCGAGTGATGTCTGCCTCGAGCACCTCCATCTTCCTTCAGTCAAAGAAGATCCCTTCACAGAAGAGCCAGTGCAACCCAAGAGCGCAAAAGACCCGACTGAAGTCGATGTGCCCGCTATGGTTGATCTGGTCACAGAGATTCTGGTAATTATCCCCGAGTGGACTGTGCCGATTATGGCATATATCCTAAAGCAAGAGCTTCCAGAAGACGAAGTCCAAGCCCGACAAATAGTTCGCAGGTCGAAGGCGTTTACCGTCATTGACGATCAATTGTATAAGGAGAGTGTTTCAGGCGTTCTCCAACGTTGCATTTCCCTAGAGGAAGGGCAGTTGATCCTAGAGGATATCCACTCGGGAACCTATGGCCATCATGCTTCTTCAAGAGCAATCGTCGCCAAGGCGTTCAGGGCTGGATTCTTTTGGTTGCAGGCTAACGAAATGGCCAAAGCTATGGTCGATCGATGCGAAGGCTGTCAGTTCTACTCCAACAAGTCCCACGAGCCAACATCTGCACTAAAGACAATCCCGCTTGTGTGGCCGTTTGCAGTTCGGGGATTAGACACAGTCGGACCATTCAAGACAGGCCAAGGAGGCTACACACATCTGTTGGTGGCAGTCGACATGTTTACAAAGTGGATAGAAGCCAAGCCCATCAAGAAACTCGACGCCTCCACAGCCGTGAAGTTTGTCAGAGACATCATCTCCAGATTCGGAGTGCCTCACAGCATAATCACGGACAATGGGACAAACTTCGACTCAGACAGATTCAAAGGTTTCTGCGCGAGTCAAGGTATCCGAGTGGATTTTGCTTCCGTAGCACATCCGCAATCCAATGGACAAGCTGAGCGTGCAAATGGACTTATCCTTCAAGGATTGAAGCCTCGACTCTTGCGAGATATAGGACATCCTGCTGGTGCGTGGGTAACCGAGTTACCTTCAGTACTTTGGGGTCTCCGCACCACTCCGAACAGATCAACGGGGCGATCACCGTTCTTCCTCATCTATGGAGCAGAAGCGGTCCTTCCGAGTGACCTGCTTCACAATGCCCCGCGAGTCGAACTCTTCTCCGAAGCCGAAGCAGAACAAGCAAGGCAAGATGGAGTCGATCTTCTAGAGGAGGAGCGCGAAATGGCACTTACTCGCTCAACAATTTATCAGCAAGATCTGCGACGTTTTCATGCACGACATGTCAGAAGCCGCACGTTCCAGGCTGGCGATTTGGTGCTCCGAGTGGATCAGCAGAGACCACACAAGTTGGCTCCGGCCTGGGAAGGTCCTTTCATCATTTCAAAGGTGCTGAACAACGGAGCATACAGACTCTACAACATTCAGAAGGAGACCGACGAACCCCGCGCGTGGAACGGAGACCTCCTCAAGCGTTTTTATACATGATCACCGACTGAAGCAGTCTAACGAACAAGTTTTGGAGAAATAATATACAGCAGATTCAATTTCTTTTGCAGATTCAGAGTTCTTCCGTGGTTGCAGACTATGGTCACAAAAAAAAAACTTAGCTGCGATCCCGCATCGCCTAAGTATTAACTACCTCCGAGTGTGCACTTTCCGCCACACTCGGGGACTTAGTTGCGATCACGCATCACCTAAGTCCTAATATTTTACAAGTAAACATTTAGTGTTCAACTCCGAACAGCATTCAAGCAAAAGAATAAGTGTTTTCGTTGTCACTCCAACAGTCTAGACACGATAACAGACTCGGTGCAGATCAAGCTTACCCGCACCGATCCAAAAGTATGACTGCCAACAGAAGTGGCCAGCATATCGTACAGGTAAACACTCGGCATGCCAAGGATAAAGTTCGATCATGACTCAGCTGGGCCCGCGTCAGGACTGGAGGGTTCCACAAAGGTATCCAGGTCAATTCCATCAGCAATGCGGGTCGCAGTCTCCAAGAATGTCTCCATGAAGTCTTCGAATTGAAGCTTCTTCGTGTTGGCAACTTTCAAGGCTTTCAGCTTATCTTCCCGCACTTCTTTGCAATGGACTCGGACCAAGGACAGCGCCACATCAGCACCGCAACGCGCTGCCGATTTCTTCCAAGATTGCACTCAGGCCGGAATCTCCCCCAGTCGCCCCAACAGAGTCTCCATCTTCTCCCGCGACTCCTATTCCGGCCAAAGCTCCTTCTCAATGCGGCCGAAGATTTCTGTCAGTCGATTGATGAACGGACCCACTTTGCCTACGCGGATATAAGCACGGAGTAGATTCCGGTTGGCGTCCTCGCTGAGTGGTACATTGTCCTTCATGGATCGTTCCACGGCCGCCGCTTCAGCTTCGGCGTCACCACAAAAATCTGCAACAAACGAGCAAATAGAAATTACAAACTGAGTGTTCGTCACAAGATACAACCACTCGGCAAATCATCAGACTTACCAGCCAGACAACTCATCATCTGGATAGCCCAGTCGTTCACATACTTCTCCTGAGCTGTCCATCGTTTGTTCCAAGCAGTCATTTGATCGTACACTTCGGTCCTCTGTTTCTTCAGCCTCTCCACCTCCGCCACCAACGCCCTGTTTGCCTCCAGCGCCTCCTCCAAGGATTTCTCTCGAACTTCCAGCGCGTTCTTCATGCCAGTCATGGCAAGCGTTGCGGCTTCTAGTTGACCAGCATAGTGGTTCTTCTCAGCCCTCAAGGCTTCATAAGTGCTCCCCATCTCACACGTTTTCTACAAAACGAAACAAAGGGTTATCAGCAACTTTCTCAATACACACTACGCTCTTCGAACCCCTACCGACGCAAGCAGTCGACAGCGATCTCGGGGACTACACCCAGTGGGTTCACTAAGAGTGACCCCACTGGCATGCACCTCAAGCAGGTCTGCCCTATTGAGGTGCACGTTCCACCTACGTCTCCGAGGCTAGAGCTACTCCACCTGTGTGCAGTTTACTCTAGGGAACTCTTACCGCAAGAGTGCTCCGACTGCAGTAAGTACTTGCACTCAGAAATCTTGTCTACGGACACGACAAAAATAAAGACCAAATGTATAAAGACAACTGTCGGTGCAAGCACTCGACAGAAGTCTCGGGGACTACACCCACTGGGTTCACTCAGAGTGAACCCATTGCAAACAACAGACTACGACAACACCCACTGGGTTACAAAAGAAAAGTAAGTACTTACTAGACTACTTACTCGGATGTCGTCGTGCAGCTCCAAGCTCCGCTGGTACAAAGCCGCAACGGAGTCATAAGGCTTCTTGGCCTCCCCGGTCATCAGCTCCGCTTGGATCATGGCTCCCTTGGCCGCTCCCACCTGCTCCTCTGGGACACACCGAATGCTGAATTCAACATTTGACGAACCGGGAATCGTGGGAAGATCCTGGGGCATCCCAAGATTCGCCCCAGTCAGTTCATCACCCACCGGCACTGGTTCGGTCGGTGGAGGCACTTCAGTCGGCGGGGCGTCGGCGGCAGGGGCAGCAGCAGGAAGAGCAGCCTCAAGGACAGGCTCCACGACAGGCTCCGCGGCCGCCTCGGCTCTCCCTTGCCCGTCTTCGTCCGGGTGAATCGCCCCTGACAAGCCGAATAGCATGATCATTCAGAAAAAGAAAAGGATAGTACAGTCTACAGGAATAAAATACCTGACTCTCCTACAACATACCCGGCTGGGACGAGACGACGTTGTCTGTGTCCATGGGGTCATCCCCTTGGCGGATCGGAGAGGTTGTAGAAGTGGCGACCCTGTCAAGTGAAGCCCATTCGACTTGTAAAGTGGGAGTTCACTCGGATAACGTAAAAACTCGAGAGTTGGATTCACTTACGTGGATGTGACGGGGATGGCAACCCTCATGCGCGGCAGAGCCCTCCGAGGTTTGGGCCCACTCGGTTTGGGCGTCGTGGGAGATTGGCCTCCAGGCTCAGCGGAGACGTTCCTGGACCTCTTCGTGCCTCGAGCACTCGGGACCGATGGAGCGGTAGGTAGAGCACTCAACAACGCGGGGGGGGGGGGGGGGGGGGGGGGGGGCGAAGGGACGACAGGCTCATGCCGACGCTTACTCCGCTGTTGTGGCGGTGGAGGCGGAGAGTCACGCTCTTCGTCTTCTTCCTCCTCCTCGCTGTCCTCCTCCTCCGATTCCCTGCTGTGAGAGATATATTCAGCGCTATCCACGCTCCCCTCCTGGCTACCTTCTTCCTCCTCCTCTTCCGGATCCCCGTTCGAGACAGGGGAGGACCAGTTGGTCCATTCCTACATGAGATTCAGTCGGAAACATTAAGCATCACACGAGGATATAAATGAACGACTGAAATCAAAACAGTTTGATATATTCGGCTAATGCTACTCACCTGATTCGGTGGCGGGTTGTCCGTGCTATAAGGCACCACTCGGCGAGCTCCTTTAGGGTTCTCGCAAGGTCCCGTGATTTGGAGCACTATCGAGGTCACCTTCTCCTCGAGTATGCCCACCGCAACGGTCCGTGTGGAATCCTCGGGCCCTGTGTAGAGCCACATAGCATGGTGGCGAGCTTGAAGAGGCTGGATCTGCCGACCGATGAAGACTTCCAACAGGTCAATACCGGTGACCCCCCTCCTGACAACATCCGCGAGTGCCTCGACCAAAGGATGGATGTCATTCCTCTCGGCTTTCGAGAGGGCGAGTTGCTTGGGTGGAGCAGGGCGGTCTAGACTAAATGGAGGCAGCCCAGTCGACGCGTTCGTACAGGCTACGTCCTGGCAGTAGAACGACGTCGACTGCCAGTTCCTAACCGACTCGTTCAACTGGAGAGCAGGGTAGCTACTACGACTCTTTTTCTGAAACCCTAAACCCCCGCAGAGCTGGAGGAGATGCGTCTTGTCATCAGACTGACTGAGACGTTTGATGGTTTGAGAGCGGGCGGAGAAGATGTGTTTGAATAAACCCCAATGAGGGGGCAACCGATAAAGCATTCACACAGAACAATGAAGGCAGAAAGGTGGGCAATGGCATTCGGAGGGAAGTGATGGAGTTGTGCACCAAAATGATTCATAATACCCTTGAAGAAAGGGTGGGGGCAGAGAGAAACCTCGGTGAACGTGGCTGAGGAGCAAGACGCGCTCCCCCTCCCGTGGCGCCGGCTCAACCTCGTCGTCCGTCGGCAACCTCCAAGATTTATGCACAAGCTGGCCATGCTCTACCAGCTCCAGCAGGTCCCCCTCCGTCACTGTGGAGGGGAGAAAGTCTCCCTGGATCCATCCCGTTGGCAATGGCTGTTGCCGCCGCTGAGCAGCCGCCGCCTTGCCCTTCTTCTTCCTTGCCTCCATCTTGCTGGTCTGGCCCTTGGTCATGGCGGCGATGGCGAGCTTCCGAGAAGGATGGGAAGAGAAAGGTGTATGAGCGCAAGAGGTGGCGAGGAAGACGGAGCAAGCGAGAGCAGAGGATTCGGCGAGCGTAACCGAAGGGTCTCGTCGGCCGGAGTTAAATAGAACACCGACTGGGTCGCTGGCGAGCGGGCCCGAAATCTTATCCGCCCAACCAGCCGCGGCGATATCGGCGGAAGAGTTGAAGGCGCGAGGATCGAGGAGTCAGGCGCTACACGAGCGCGCTGACGTCGCCCCTGCTAAGCGCGCGGAACCCGAAATTTGAGATCTCGGAAAATCCGCCGCTGTCAGTTGACCGGTCGTGTCAAAAGATGCCGCGAAGGCACTCGGTTCCCGACAGTCCGTTCTACAGAACACATTCACTCGGATCATCGGCCAAGAGAGATAGAATGGATAGAGGGAAGCAACGCCTAAGCCGAACCTAGTCCAGTCGGATCTGAGCATCGAGCACTGCTTTGACGTTTCAACCCCAATCCATTCGGGGACTAATGATGGGGTCATAGTCCTAGGGTAGGGTCATAGGCCTGTCCTACAGGTCCTACCCAAGGACTACCCCACGCAAGGGACTGGACCTTAAGTATGCCCGACTGTATTAAGGTGCCCCCATCATCCAGTCGGTATAGGGCTCAGGATCATCCAGTCGGAGACTAAGACTCGGAGGAGACAGGACCTACCGACTCGATACACTCGGTGCGTCGTAACCTCTCGGGAGGGAAACTGCCGTGCGTTTCCGGGTGCATTAACTAGCATTTATAGCGTACGTTACCTGTAACACATGCATTCAATCGCCACTACTCCACCCTTGAATCAGAACCGTTGTGGAGGGCAGCGGACTCTATATAAGCCGCCCTCCCCCACTGGTAAAAGGGTTAGAAAAACATTGTACTCCATATTACACTCGGTAACCAGCTCCAAGAGCACTGAGACGTAGGGCTATTACCTCCACCGTAGAGGGGCCTGAACTCATACAACCTCGCCATAGCTAGGACTCTGCCCATCTCATTCGTACCCTACACATCTACTGTCAGGCTTATACCCATGACAATCGCCGTTAACACCACCTACGATGGCAGCCAGCTGGCCAGTCTGTACATTCATCGAGTGGTGAGTCTCCATGGAGTTCCCAAAGAGATCGTGTCCGACCGCGGCACGAAATTCACCTCAAGATTCTAGAAGAAGTTTCAAGAAGCTCTCGGAACCAAACTCTCCTTCAGTACGGCTTTCCACCCGCAGACGGGCGGACAGACCGAGAGGGTAAACCAGATACTTCAGGACATGCTCCGCGCTTGTGTTTTGGCTCACGGTGCCAAATGGGAAGACTTCCTGCCATTTGCTGAGTTTTCTTACAACAGCAGCTACCAGTCCAGTCTTCAGATGGCCCCATTCAAAGCGTTATATGGGCGGAAGTGCCGCACCCCGCTCAATCGGTCTGAAACCGGTGAAGGACTAGTTTTCGGACCAGAAGCACTGCAGGAAGCAGGGGACAAGGTTCAGCTTGTCCGAGAAAACTTGGAGGCAGCTAAGTCAAGGCAGAAGAGCTATGCGGACCCTCGCCGCAGAAACGTGGAGTTTGTTCCCGGAGACCAGGTGTACTTCCGAGTCACGCCTCTCAAGGGGACCAAGCGTTTCCACGTCAAGGGGAAGCTAGCTCCAAGGTTCATTGGACCCTTCAAGATCACGGCAAGGCGCGGGGAAGTAGCTTATCAGTTGGAGCTACCTCCTGAGCTTTCGGGTGTGCACAACGTGTTTCACGTGTCACAACTCCGGAAGTGCTTGCAAGTGCCGAACCGTCCCGATCTTTACAAGGACATTGATCATCAAGCTATTGACATTCAACCGGATCTTACCTACCGCGAGAGACCGATCCGCATTTTGGATGAAGCCGAGCGTTGCACCAGAAGCCGCACCATCAAGTTTTTCAAGGTTCAGTGGAGCAACCATACCGAAGCAGAAGCCACGTGGGAACGTGAAGACTATCTCCGATCAGAATTTCCCGAGCTATTTAACGCTTAGCTTAGGAATCTCGGGGACGAGATTCTTGTAAGAGGGATAGGTCTGTCACACCCTGTTTTTCACCACAAGTATTTTATGTTGCAAAAATCAGAGCTTGTTAAAACTTTTTCAAATAATGTCGTGAGTGCAATGTGAACCCTTGTATGAGTGAATTCTTGCTTGTTTGATGACTCAAACCCATGAAAACTTATTATTTTGCTCTCTTCAAAAACCCTTTTTCCTTTATATCAAGATCACCTTCACCATGTTGGGATACACTACTAGCTCATGAAGCCAAGTGGCACTTCCAACCAAAGTTGGTGGTCTGATCCAAATATTATTTTCATTCATTAAAACATTAATTGGTGATTTAAAATATTATTTTCCTATTTTATATCTATGTCTGTTTCTAAGGCCAGTAATGATATTCCCACAAGGAAAATTGCTTTCCTACCTTAGAAAATTCTGAGTAAATTCATGGAAGCTCAGAAGGACATATATTTTCCATATATAAGATTTTCAACCCTATTTTATATTAATATTATTTGAGTAAAACCCTGAAAACCATTTCTGTCTGTTTTAGCTTTTTGAGATGTTTCCAAAGGAAATTATCTTAGTAAATTCCCATAAAATTTCAGGAGTCCTCCCAAGCCATATTAGGTGCTCACCTAAAATCTCACCTTAGGCCACAGAGGGGAAGTGCACCTAATGAGCCCAAAACCCTCTCTGTCCAGAGAAGAGTTGGAACAACACTACATTGCAAAGTTTCTCCAATGGAGCTGAAACTTTGCACAGGTGTTTGACACCCCAAATGAGGACTCCATACCAAAAATGGGATTTGTGAGACTCTGTTTGGCCACACTTCCTTTGTAGAGGACAGTACTGGTCATTTTGAGGCATTTTCAAGTTTACAAAGCCAAACTGGTTCAATGGAGCTCAAATTTGGTGAAACCCCATGTTTTTACCCCAAAACCAAACCTGTTAAATTTCATTCCCAGTGGTGGAGTGGAAGCACTCCAAGTCACTGTCGAACACCTACTGACAGGAAGGTAAAAACCCTCCTAGCCACTGTTTTACCCAATGGCAAGGCCCCAAACTTGGTGGGTTAGAGCCCCAGAACACCCTGAGCACCCAGTCAATCAGCCCCTCCCCAACTCCAAGCACAAGTGACAAGAACTCCAATTTGAGCCGCAGGGCAGTACTGGCAACACTAGTGTTCCTTGCTCCCTTGACCAGCTCGAGCTCCCACTAAACCACAACGGCTAGACACACTCCCAGCAACACTCAGGACATGGAGGACATGTCCCAAGTGCCCCAGATCGAGCCAGCATGCCGTGGCATGCCAAAACTGCGCTCTCGGCGCGCTGCAGAGAACCTCCCGCAAGGGGACGACGCCCCGGCCGGTCCCAACCTCCCCAGTTATTTCCAAACACTCCCCCGACAACCATTTAGTGCAAAGCTACCCCCAGGGACCTCTCCCCTCGCGCAAGAGTTCAAGGAACGCGTGCCCATGCGCGCCCGATGCAGCCGAGCATGCACGGTCGCTATGGCTCGACCCCACTCGCTTTCCCTCTGCGGCCGATGCACCAGGAGGTCCTAGACCATGTCCCGAACCCGTGGTTTCGCGGCCAGGGCCTCACTGTGCTCGCACGCGCGCCACTGTGAGTCACCGGCGCGCCCGAGTCGGGTCACCGTCGCTGGCCTATAAATAGGTCCCCCCGGCACCCCAGCACTCTCCAAGCAGCTTCAGCACAACCAGTAGACACCCCCTAGCCACCCAATCGAGCTCGCAGAGCCCCGGTGCTCGAGATCGACCGAGGCCCCTCCGCCCCAGAGCTCCGGTCGATCTCCGGCTACACGTCGGCTCCTGCGCTGCCCGACCTCCCATTACACTCCCCTTGACACCAGGAACATTTCCCCCAACTTTCCCGAGCGAATCCGTGCTCCTAGCCACTAGTTCAACACCAACCCAAAACCCTTCCGCAACGGTCACCTCGTCGCCGGCGACTCAAACCACCTCCGGTGACGTCCCGACCACGAGCACGTAGGCGGAGGCACGAGGGACCCGTTCCCGCTCTTAGATTGGCCTGAGGACAACGGCAGCCTCGCTGACTGGAGGTAGGAGAAGGACCCGACAGGTGGAGCCCACCTGTCGGTGTCCTGGGGCAGCCAGCACGCGCAGCCGCTGACGCTGACCCCAGGGGCCCGCAGGTCAGGTTTGAACCTGGCCCACGCGCGCCTGGTGGCCAGGCCTGCTGGCTGGGCCGGCTGGATCTGTTCCCCTGGCCTTTTCCTTTTATTTTAATCGAGTAACTTAAATTATTTTTATAAAAATATTTAGCCAGTAGAAAAATATGATTCTTCCACCAGTAATTTTCTAAAAATGTGTAGTATTTGATTCTGTAGTGTTTGACATTTATCAAAAACAGAAACTATTTTAGTATAGTCAAATGATATTAAAAAGCACTTGTTTGCTTCTGTTTTCTTTTAAATAAATATGCTTAGCTAATAAAAACTATATGAAACATTTTCCAAAATGATAAACTGAATTTATTCAAACTTTGCAACATTTTTAAAAGCACCTTGTGATCTGTTTTAGTGAGAGGTATTATTTATTTATTCCTTTCTCGACGATAGAGTTATCGAGTGACGGAGGATCCAAAGCGGAAGACCTCGAAGACCCCGGATACCTAGCTGACCCAGGCAAGCAGCCTTTGATCATGACTTGAGCATATGAAATGATGCATGCTAGAATAGCAAGTACTTTTCCCGTTGCATGTGATCACAGTGCCGGTTCATCATTGATGTGATGGTACCGAAGGCTCCTTCGAAGCACTTGCATGGTAGTAATGTTGTTTACATGGCTCCTCGGAGCACAAACATGATGAGCTGACCCTACTATCTATGAGGATCGTGCTACTGTCATGTTGATTAGTAAAGTTATAAGATCATTGCATTGAGCTTGACCATACCCGTGAGGGTCATGTTATTACCATGTTGACAAGTAAAGATAGAGCATGTTATCATGAGCATGATGATGAGTTAAATAAAGAGTTTATGAAAACCCCGTCGGGTGCCACTAATGCCCGAGGGTGATGGTGAGTTGGTAATCACTTTTGGTGAAGTGATGCACCGGTGTTTTTGTGTGAGTATGGTTTCAGAAATGGGATTAGATTTATGATGTGTCGACCGTCCCAACCTTTCCACTACGACCACGATACCCCTTTATGGGACGGGGCTTTGTTGATTACTCTGGTCGGTACTAGCAAAGAGCCACATTACTAGTGGCGGGAGTGATCGGTGTCACTCTCGTGATGGGGTCGTGCCAGGTAGGACGACTATGCCATTATTATGAGCTCCAGGCACACCGTTGGTGCCTGCATGGTTGATACAGTCCAGAGTCGATGCTCGTAAGACGTACAACAAGTGGGCTGGGTACCAATCGAGTGGACCTCTTTGTCTAGTATCGTTAGGGGAAAGATGATGATCGGGTACTTACCTCGGGTATATGTGATATACTGCGAGTCGTGGATGACACGGAAGTTTCTCGTTTCTCGTGGGTCCAGCGTACTACCTCTGCAGAGTGTAAACTATTCGAATAGCCGTGTCCACGGTCAAGGATAATTGGGTGGTCCTGCTTAAACTACGTCCAGCGTTTCCGCATAAACCAAAAGTGTGTGTGAGTGGTGTTAAAAAGGTGTTGTTATAATCATGATAGAATATGACCAAGTTCGATGACTTGGCATATAGGGTAAACCCGGATGGTTTAGCCCTGATTAATACATTGAGGTTATGACAAGTCCGATGACTTGGCATTTAGGGTGAACCCGGTGTGTTCAACCCTTAGCAGATATGATGATATATGTAACATGTTCTTCAAGATTAATTCTTTAACCTGTTGCATATACCTGATCATTCCACCAAATTGCATTCCACTAAAGATGCATGTTACTGTTACTTTTCACTATAAATGTTCATATCATGGGCTGTTTCCGAGTACATTCAAATTACTCATTGGCTTGCCACTGGTTATATTATTGACCTGACATGGAAGGACCGGAGTTTGCCGATGAGTACGCCGTCGGAGACGAACCTGCGATCTAGGACGCTTCCAAGTCAGAATGCCTGTCGGTGTAGGCTTGATGGCATGGGCACCGCTTAGCCCTTACGAGTTTCCGCTACTCGATGTATCTGTTTAATTTGTCCTTAGGCCTCGCTGTTGAACCTGACCTTCTGGTTGTTTGATGTAATAATTTCGGTACTTGGATGTAAGACTCTATTATTCAGTATCTGTGTTCAGTGAACATTGATCCTTGGGGTCACTGGGCACGGCGAACTCGACTTGCTAGTCGGGGTCCCCACACTTGTCCATCACATCATTCTTCCAATGATGTGATCCCGTTATCAATGACATTCAATGTCCATGATCAGGAAACCATGATCATCTATTGATCAACGATCTAGCCAACTAGAGGCTTGCTAGGGACACATTGTGATCTATTTATTCACACATGTATTACTGTTTCCTGTTAATACAATTATAGCATGAACAATAGACAATTATCATGAACTAAGAAATATAACAATAACCAATTTATTATTGCCTCTAGGGCATATTTCCAACAGATCTATCCTAATATCAAACGCAATAATTATTTCGTTGCTCTGAATCCCTTTCACCTTCTGATCAGGCATCGAATGATTGCCTGCCCATTTGAAACCTTTAGACCATCACATTTTTCTCTTAGTGATTCCTCGAGTCTTAACTTGAGAAATAAATCTTGTGTTCCTTCCTAAGTTCGTCGTCAAATGCCCAACCTTGTAGGGCTACGTTCTTCGAGAGTTTTTTCTCTAATCGCATTCGTAGGACGATGAAGATCCCGAAGGAAGGATGACGACTCCATAAGATTGACCTGAATCAGAGTAATGGATACCTCTACAAGAAGGACCAACCTCTTCGGTGAGAGCAGCCAAGAACGAGAAGACTCGTTAGAATTTTGTAACCAGATTGCCCCCTTACTCCTACCTCTTAATTCTCGGGACGAGAATTTCTTTTAGTAGGGGAGAGTTGTGACGTCCCGGATTTATACTACACTGATCAAGGTAATTAAGCTACAATAACCATGAGGATTAAGCTAACCCATTTTCTAAACCATGCTTCATCACGTTGGAGTCATAAGTCATTTGACTTCCCTTATCATTTTCAAAAGGCATTTAAAAAAATGGATTAACTAGTGTTGCAAACGAGGAACTAAAAATCATCAATAGGTTTCAAATATTTCCTAGACATTTCTAAAATTGGAACCAACATTTTTGTAAAGTGATTTAATGCCCAAAAACAATTAAATCAGGGGTTAAATCATTTAATTAATGCATTTTTTATTTGTTAAACTATTTTATCAGGGTGCCATAATTAATGTGCCAATAGTGTATTAAGTTATATTAATTTTAGCCATTGTTTGGTTTTTTTAGGTGAAAGGAAATTAATTAAATAAATGAAAAAGAAAAAGTAAAACTAAACAAAAAGAAAAAGAGTACCCCCCGGGACACCTGATACGTCTCCGTTGTATCTACTTTTCCGAACTCTTTTGCCCTTGTTTTGGACTCTAACTTGCATGATTTGAATGGAACTAACCCGGACTAACGTTGTTTTCAACAGAATTGCCATGGTGTTGTTTTTGTGTAGAAATAAAAGTTCTCAGAATGTCTTGAAAATTTACGGAGATTTTTTCTGGAATAAAATAAAAATACCTGCGCAAAGATCCACCGGAGGGGGCGTGCCAGTGGGCCACAAGCCCACAGGCCACGACCACCCCCCTAGGCCGCGTCGTGAGGGCTTGTGGGGCCCACGTGGCACCACTGCCCCCAAACTCAGCTCTATATCTTCCGTCTCGCCTGGAAAAAAATTAGAGAGAAGGTTTCATCGCGTTTTACGATACTGAGGCGCCGCCACATCCTGTTCTTCATCTGGAGGGCAGATCTGGAGTCTGTTTCGGGCTCCGGAAAGGGGAAATCGTCGCCATCGTCATTATCAACCTTCCTCCATTGACAATTCCATGATGCTCTTCATCGTTCGTAAGTAACCTCATCATAGGCTTGCTAGATGGTGATGAGTTGGATGAGATCCATCATGTAATCGAGTTAGTTTTTGACGGGGATTGATCTCTAGTATCCACTATGTTCTAGATTGGTGTTGCTACTACTTGGCTATGCTTAATGCTTGTCACCAGGGCCCGAGTGCCATGATTTCAGATCTGAACCTATTTTGTTGTCACCAATATATGTGTGTTTTAGATCCTATCTTGCAAGTTGTAGTCACCTGCTATGTGTTATGACCCGGCAACCCCGGAGTGACAATAGCCGGAACCAGTCCCGGATATGACCATAGTATGAGGAATTCATGTATTCACCACGTGTTAATGCGTTGGTCCGGTTCTTTATTAAAAGGAGAACCTTAATATCCCGTAGTTTCCATTAGGACCCCGCTGTCACGGGAGGGATGGACAATAGATGTCATGCAAGTTCTTTTCCCTAAGCACGTATGACTACATACGGAATACATGCCTACATTAGATCGACGAACGGGAGCTAGGTACTTATCTCTCCGTGTTATAGATGTTACATGATGAATCATATCCTTCACACTCATCCATCACCGATCCACTGCCTACGAGTCTTTTACTATTGGTCCTTGCTATGTTACTTTGTCTAGGCTTGTCCCTTGCTACAAAAGGGATTGGGCCACTTTGCTACTGTTGTTACTCTGTTGCTACTGTTGTTACTCTGCTGCTGCTACTGCTGTTCATTGCTACTTTGTTGTTACTTGTTGCAAGACCTTTTTTGGAGCTGTTGCCGGGAAAGAATAGTCCCCCGTCAACGTACCATTTTTCTGGGGCCATTGATACAACAACTAGGAATAGTCTGCCGTCAACAGTTCTGTTTCCAACACTGTTTCTATCATATTACTTTGCTACTAATACTTTGCTTGCACACACTAATCTTTAAGGTGTGGTTGAATCTGACAAACTCAGCTGCAAATACTTGAGAATATCATTTAGCTTCCCCTTGTGAGCGAATCAACAAATTTGGGTCGAATACTCTACCCTCGAAAACTGTTGTGATCCCCTATACTTGAGGGTCATCAAGACATTTTTCTAGCGCCGTTGCCGGGGAAGCACAGCTATATTCTCTGAGTCACTTGGGATTGACGTCTGTTGATCACTATGTGGAATCCAAAAGATCCAAGAACTAAAATATTGCCTTCCACTATGAGGAGAGGTAAGGAACTGCCATCTAGCTCTGCACTTGATTCACCTTCAGTTTTGGGTAAGTTTGCGACATCGCCTCCTACTAAAAATCTTGATATGTCGCATGTGCTTGATGATGCTACTTCTGCTGCCCATGATGCTTATGATGCTATGCTTGATACTATGCCTGATGCTATGCTTGACGCTATGCCTGATACTGCTTTGCCACTAGGTGCATTCCTTGATGCACAAATTGCTAGAGTTGGTGCTATATGTGATGATACTTCTGAAACTGCTGATACTATTGAAGTAGAACCTACTATGCCTGAATTGCCTGTTATGCCTGATACGCGCTATGTTTTGGAAGCAGACATAGCTGAGGATTTTCTTGCGTGTAAGGATAGCCATGATGTTGAGAAACTACTACTCAAGTGGAAAGAAAAATCTCTGTACGCTAGGATAAATACAACCCGAAGTTTGCTACTTCGCCTATCTTTGTGATCGATAAGGATTATGAATTCTCTGTCGACCCTGAGTTAATCACTTTGGTCGAATCTGATCCCTTTCACGGTTACGAGTCTGAAATGGTTGTAGCCCATCTTACCAAACTACACGATATAGCCACCCTATTCACTAGTGAGGAAAAGATCCGCCACTACTATATGCTCAAGCTGTTTCCTTTCTCACTAAAGGATGATGCTAAGACTTGGTTCACTTCTCTTGCTCCTGGTTGTGTGCGTAGCCCCCAGCATATGGTCTACTACTTCTCTGAAAAATATTTCCCTGCCCATAAGAAGCAAGCTGCCTTGCAGGAAATATACAACTTTGCTCAAGCTGAAGAAGAGAATGTCCCACAAGCTTGGGGGAGGCTTATCCAGCTACTGAATGCTTTGCCTGATCACCCTCTTGAGAAGAATGAAATACTTGATATCTTCTATAATGTACTTACCGATGCTTCCAAAGACCACCTAGATAGTTGTGTCGGTTGTGTTTTTAGAGAATGAACTGTAGAACAATCTTAGATTCTACTGAATAACATCTTGTGCAATGAGAATGCTTGGACTATTCCCGAACCACCTCCTAAGCCAACTCCGAAGAAAAGAGGTATTCTATTCCTCAGTCCTGAAGATATGCAAGAAGCCAAGAAATCTATGCGAGAGAAAGGCATTAAATCTGAGGATGTCAAAAATCTACCACCTATCGAAGATATCTATGGTCTCGATAACCCAATACAGGTAGTAGAAGTAAATTCTCTGCGTAGCTTTGATGAGAGTGATATTCCTTTTGATAAACCTGCTAGCTTATGCATGGATGAATTTGATAACTTTGTTGCCAAACAACAAAGTTTCAATGATTATGTTAGCAGATAATTGGAACAGAATGCTCGTATGCTTAGTCATTTAAGTGCTTGTGTGGACAGAAATGTCAATGATCTTAAGCTTCTAAGTAAACATGCCTCTATGGTTACTACTCAGGTAGAAAAAGTACTTAAAGCTCAGAATGACTTGCTCAATGAGTTCAATGGCAATTCTGTCAGAGTCGTTACTAGAGGCGGTAGAATGACCCAGGAACCTCTGTACCCTGAGGGTCATCCGAAGAGAATTGAACAAGATTCTCAAGGAGTTAGCACTGATGCACCTAGTCATCCTAGAAAGAATAAGAAAGATGATAGGAACCTCCACACTAGCAACCCTGAGAGTCCAAACGATGCCTCTGTCTCTGATGCTGAAACACAATCTGGTGATGAACATGAGCCTAATGATGATACCAATAGTGATGTTGATGTTTATTCTCAACCTAGCAATGATAAGGATGTGGAGATTGAACATGTTGATCTTGATAACCCACAGCCTAAGAATAGAAGATACGATAAGAGTGACTTCACTCCTAGGAAGCACGGTAAAGAAAGGGAGCCATTGGTTCAGAAACCCATGCCCTTTCCTCCCAAACCATCCAAGAAAAAGGATGGTGAGGATTTCGAGCGATTCATTGAAATGATCAGACGTGTCTTTCTGCAAATGCGTTTGACAGATATGCTCAAGATGTCTCCGTATGCTAAGTACATGAAAGATATTGTGACTAATAAGAGGAGGATACCTGATCTTGAGATCTCCGCCATGCTTGCTAATTATACCTTCAAGGGTGGAACTCCTAATAAACTAGGTGATCTCGGTGTGCCCACTATACCTTGCTCCATTAAAGGTAACTACGTTAGAACTGCTTTATGCGACCTTGGAGCCGGTGTTAGTGTTATGCCTCTCTCTCTCTTTATCGTAGACTTGAACTGGATAAGTTGACACCCACTGAAATCTCTCTGCAAATGGCCGACAAATCAACTGCTTTCCCTATCGGCATTTGCGAGGATGTGCGTGTCGTGGTTGCTAACGTCGCCATCTTAACAGACTTTGTTATCTTGGATATTCCCGAGGACGATGCCATGGCGGTCATCCTCGGAAGACCCTTTTTAAACACTGCAGAGGCTGTTATAGATTGCAACAAAGGCAATGTCACTTTCCATGTCAACGGTAATGAGCATACGGTGCACTTTCCGAAGAAACAATATCGAGTACATTGCATCAATGCTATCGAAAAAACTTCATCGATTCTTATTGGGAGCTTTGAATGCCCTATTCCTCGTGTCAAGATGAAGTATGATTTGCTTGTTGGGGAAATACACATCCCCATTGAGGTGACCTAGTGACTATTCGAGAATTCTCAGTTCTCTTTTGCGATTCGAAAAAGTTTGTCAAAGAGGTGATCAACCTCACCGATGGATTTCTTTCAATGACCATGAGATGGATAAGTCAAGGAGTCACAAACCTCTATTCCAAGCTTTCACCTTCGGTTGCTTAGAAGAAAAATGATAGGTTTAGTTTAGTTTTCCCTATTTTGTGTTTTAGCGTCCGGTAGAAAAGTACCCTGAAAATAAAAGTTCTCCGAACGTCCTGAAAATCAAGAATGATTTTTTCTGGAATATTTGAAAAATTCTGAGACAACGAGCTTGTCTGGGGGCCACACCAGTGGGCCACAAGCCCTTGGGGTGCGGGCACCCCCCTGGCCGCGCCACCCAGGCTTTTGGGGCCCACAGGCACCCCCTCCACTCCTTCTTGCTCTTATCTCCTTCTCCTACCTCTATAAAAAATCATTTCGCAGCTCAAACCCGTGTTCTTGCTCCTCTTGGTGGGATTTTCGATCTCTTTGCTCAAATCACCGTTCTCTGAATTGTTTTGGGAAATAACTCCTTGGTAAGTGACTCCTCCATTGGTCCAATTAGTTTTTTTCTCTAGTGCCTTATACTCCGCGTATTTTTGCTGCCTTGGTGACCATGTTCTTGAGATTTGCATGCTAATTCTAGCTGGTCCCAAGTAGTTTTGATGCGTAATATGGTCTCTAGGCACTTGTGGGAGTAGTTGCTACAAGTTTGGTTTAGTCTTGTTCACCTTTCCTTAGTATCATTGAAAATTTCAGAAAAGGAAGATGTTCAGGAGAAACTTTCATGGTGGTTCCTCAAGCAAGAGAGGTCCCCGTCTTGCGATTCGGGAGCCTGACCCTTAACAACCAAGGGATGCGCAGGTACAACCATGTGAATGGCCTTCTGATGAATTTATGATTGAGGCAGGTTTCAAAGATGAGTTTGATGCACTTGTTCACAACGTCGGACTTGAAGAATTCATCTCTGATAAATGTGAACAGTATGTTGCTCTCACTACCTCTTTTGTTCATAGATTCAGATTTTTAGCTGGCCATGAGACATCGGTACTGTTTGATCTCTATGATAAATCTTATACCATGGATTTAGAGGATTTCAGTAGAATTTGCAAAATACCTATTTGGGGTAGCCTCAATGATCCTCCTAAATCTTCGGTTAGAGATTTTTGCTCTAGTATTACTGTTGGAGAAACTAGAGACATTACGCAAGCTACCATGGGGAGTATTCATTTTCCTGCCTTGCATTACTTTGCCCTCTTCATAGGCAGATGCATTAATGGCAAGATTGAGCATTGTCACCTCTGTGCACCCGACCTTAGTATCCTTAAGAGCGCAGTGACGGGTGACAAAAGCTTCAACATGGGAGCTATAATAGCAAGGAGGCTGAATAAGAATGCTATTGAAGGGGATTTATTTGGTGGGATCTATGCCACTCGCATAGCGAATTTTCTTGGAGTACCCATCCGCGAAGGAGATTCCCCGCTCCATACAGCTTTCCTTGACCGCGTCGCTTTGACACGCTGCCAGTTCCTTGAGAGGGATGACGAATCCCTCCTATACCATTTGATATTTCACCGGCAGCGTGTTTTCCATATTACCCTTCCTGCTCCTGCTTTCTTTGACTTTTAGGTAAAACAGAGATATTACATAACCAGAGGAGAAGCAGAGGAGTATGAGAGGGAGGAAAAGGCTGCTCGTCTCCGTGAGGCAGCTATTCAGGCAGTGGCTGCAGCATTCCCGTATAACCCCCATTATGATTTTGGGTTTCGCCAGGACCATCCTTAGGTGTAGACCAAGTTAGGCCAAAAGCCTAAGCTTGGGGGAGTACGTGTTCTCACCGACTTTACATTCTTGCTTATGCTTTCACTTTGTTAGCCGGTGTTCACACTTTGCCATTGTATCATCCATGTTAGTTTATTTTCTTTTTCTCGTTTTCTTTTCGTGTGTCTGTCTAGTTTGAGAAAACCCAAAAATATTTTCTTCTTCTTCTTTTGCTTGTTGGGAGCTTTCCCGTGTAAATAGTTTTCTTTTTCTTTGGATCAAGGTAGAAGATATGGTTACAATGTTTAGTGGCTCTTGCATGCATACCTGTTTAGCTTTCAAAGAGCCATATTACTTTGTCTTCTCCTTTGTGTTTGCCTGCAGATTCCAGCTTTAGTCCAATGCATGAGCACGCTTATTATTGTTCACATCGTTCGGTCGTGCAAGTGAAAGGCAATAATGACGATATATGATGAAGTGACTGAGCCTGGAAAAGCTGGTATGAACTCGATCTGTTTTGTTTTTGTAAATATGACTAGCTCATCTTGCGTGATTCAGCTTTGTTGTGGGAGAAACATGTTTGCAATGACAACTTAGAGATCATAGTTGCTTATGCCATGCTTACTTAGCTAGGAGCTTATAATGGTTTGTCTTGGTTGCCCACATGAATGTTGAGATGACTGTGTTGTAGTATGATAAGATGGTATCCTCCTTTGAATGATTCAAGTGGCTTGACTTGGCGCATGTTCACGCATGTAGTTGAAACAAAATCAACATAGCCTCTATGATGTTCATGTTCATGGTGATTTATGTCCTACTCATGCTTGCACTCAATGTTAGTTAATCTCAATGCATTTTGATGATTGTTGTCGCTCTCTAGTTGGTCGCTTCCTAGACTTTTGCTAGCCTTCACTTGTACTAAGCGGGAATACTACTTGTGCATCCACCTCCATAAACCCAAAGTTGTGCCATATGAGTCCACCATACCTACCTATATGCGGTATCTACCTGCCGTTCCAAGTAAATTTGCATGTGCCACTCTCTAAACCTTCAAGAAATAATCTGTTTTGCATGCCCGAACCGCTCATGTGGTGACACAGGGCTATTGGTATCTTCCATGCTAGGCATGTTATCCTCGATATGTGTTTATTCACTATCATTCACGAGAAAGGGGCCGATAATTGAAATTCCCAGGTCCATACTCAAATCGAAAATATAATTGCAAACAAAACTACCCTAGGATTGATGTTGGTATGGACGGTACCCGAGGATTCGGCTAGCCGTGGAGTGTGATTGATTGGTGGTGCGGGAGTCAAAACTTTACTTTTCTGTTTGGGAACCGCCTATAGCATGTGTAGCGTGGAAGCTGTTGAGAACTCTTAGTCATTGCGTTGACAATGAAAGCATGCCACCCAAAATTATTATCTCCATTTTAAAAGCTTGAGCTCTGGCACCTCTGCAAATCAATGCTTCCCTCCGCAAAGGGCATGTCTATTTATGTTCCTATTGAGTCATCCTCCTCTTATAAAAGCACTAATTAGAGAGCACCTCTGTCATTTATATGCTTTGCTTTTAACTGTGTTGAGTCTGACTATGAATTGATCTTCATTGCCTTGGATTACAATGTTTAGTTAGCCCTTGGTCTTTGAAGGTGCTCTGCATTTATGTTTTGCGGTCTCAGAAAGAGCTAGCAAGATACTATCTATTTGTGCTGCTTCATGATTATCTTGATTGAAGTGTTGACGTTTGAGACTTATTATTATTTGCTCGCTAGTTGATTATGCCATTGATATGAGTTTATCGTGAGACCTAGATGTCATTTGCTTATGTAGTTTGCTTGTGATCTTGCTGAAATTCTGGTTGTGAGTTAGACATAGCTGCAACAACAATATCAAACAGAGTTTCTCAAAGTTTTTCTTTTGTCTCTCTCAGTTTGTCAACTGAGTTGCTTGAGGACAAGCAAGGCTTTAAGCTTGGGGGAGTTGATACGTCACCGCCGTATCTACTTTTGCGAACTCTTTTGCCCTTGTTTTGGACTGTAACTTGCATGATTTGAATGGAACTAACCCGGACTAACGTTGTTTTAAGCATAATTGCCATGGTGTTGTTTTTGTGCAGAAATAAAAGTTCTCGGAATGTCCTGAAAATTTATGGAGATTTTTTCTGGAATAAAAGAAAAATACCTGCGCAAAGATCCACCGGAGGGGCATGCCAGTGGGCCACAAACCCACCAGCTGCGGCCACCCCCTAGGTCGTGCCGTGAGGGCTTGTGGGGCCCACGTGGCACCATCGCCCCCAAACTCAGCTCTATATCTTCCGTCTCGCCCGGAAAAAAATCAGAGAGAAGGTTTCATCGCGTTTTACGATATGGAGGCGCCGCCACATCCTGTTCTTCATCTGGAGGGCAGATCTGGAGTCCGTTTCGGGATCCGGAAAGGGGAAATCGTCGCCATCGTCATCATCAACCTTCCTCAATCGGCAATTCCATGATGCTCTTCATCGTTCATGAGTAATCTCATTGTAGGATTGCTGGACGGTGATGAGATGGATGAGATCCATCATGTAATCGAGTTAGTTTTTGACAAGGATTGATCCCTAGTATCCACTATGTACTAGATTGATGTTGCTACTACTTGGCTATGCTTAATGCTTGTCACTAGGTCTCGAGTGCCATGATTTCAGATCTGAACCTATTATGTTGTCGCCAATATATGTGTGTTTTAGATCCTATCTTGCAAGTTGTAGTCACCTACTATGTGTTATGACCCGGCAACCCCGGAGTGACAATAGGCGGAACCACTCCCGGAGATGACCATAGTATGAGGAGTTCATGTATTCACCACGTGTTAATGCGTTGGTGTGGTTCTTTATTTAAAGGAGAACCTTAATATCCCGTAGTTTCCCTTAGGACCCTACTGCCACGGGAGGGATGGACAATAGATGTCATGCAAGTTCTTTTCCCTAAGCACATATGATTACATACGAAATACATGCCTACATTAGATCGACGAACGGGAGCTAGTTACTTATCTCTCCGTGTTATAGCTGTTACATGATGAATCATATCTGTCACACTCATCCATCACCGCTCCACTGCCTACGAGTCTTTTAATACTGGTCCTTGCTACGTTACTTTGTCTAGGCTTGTCCCTTGCTACAAAAGGGATTGGGCCACTTTGCTACTGCTGTTACTCTGTTGCTACTGCTGTTACTCTGCTGCTGCTACTCCTGTTCCTTGCTAATTTGTTGTTACTTGTTGCAAGACCTTTTCTGGAGTTGTTGCCGGGAAAGAATAGTCCCCCGTCAGCGTACTATTTTTCTGGCGCCATTGATACAACAGTTAGGAATAGTCTGCCGTCAAGAGTTCTGTTTCTGACATCGTTGCTATCATATTACTTTGCTACTGATACTTTCCTTGCAGACACTAATCTTTCAGGTGTGGTTGAATCTGACAAACTCAGCTGCTAATACTTGAGAATATCCATTAGCTTCCCCTTGTGAGCGAATCAACAAATTTGGGTCGAATACTCTACCGTCGAAAACAGTTGCGATCCCCTATACTTGAGGGTCATCAACACCCAACTCGGCCTCGGCACAATTGGCTAACCAGCCTAGTCGCGCGCCTACTAGGGCAAACCCAAGCCCCCACCACCACCCTTGTCGCCCCACTCCCCCCACTCATCCCCTCTCTCCCTCCCCCTCGCCCGATCCCGATCTGGATTGGACGACCGATGCCGCCTCGTGCTGCGCCGACGCTTCATCGGCGCCACCACCACCACCGCACCTCGCCCCCTCACCGGTACCTCCCCCGACCAAAGTCGTCGCTGCCCGACGCCCTTGCGCTCCCCCACCAGCGCCCACGCCCCCCCTCCGGTCCCATCGCACCAGCGATGCCCTCATCCCCGGCGTTGCATTGGTCCCTCCTCATCGGGCCTCGCTGTCGTCACCTCCTCGTCGTCGGCCCCCTCGCACCCGCTGCCACCCCTCCCGGCCTCGAGGTGATCCTCCGGGCTCCTCCCATCTCCCCTCCCCCTCTCTGGCCACCGCTACGGCCGCCGCACCCCCCTAGCCGCCGCGCTCGGCCCTGCCTACGCGGCCCTGGCCGTTGCACTGCGTGCCCGCGCCGCCCTACCTCGCTGCGACACCTCCCATGCCGTGCCCAAGCCCAGCTGGCCCTCACTCGCCCTGGCCACCGATGCTGCCCCCTCCCACGTGGCCTCGCCGTCACTCCCCCTTCTGCTCGTCGGCTACTGCTGCTGGCCATGGCCGAGATCATTGCCGTGCGGCCAGAGTGCATGCGTGTGTGTGTTGTGTGTGGGTGTGGCCCTTGGCAACAGCCAAGTGGAGCCACCCCCACACTGTATGACACGGGGCCCATGAACCCTAACCACGAACAATAATAATAATGATAAGAATAAATAATATTTAATTAGTTAATTAATCTGTTAATTAACTTAATTAAACTAATTATGTTAATTAATTTAACCTTAGCAATGAATGACACGTGTGTCCCACCCCACCTAATTAATCTATTTAATTAGTTTAAGATTTAATTGAAACTGTGTCATTGACATGTGGGACCCGCTGGTCAGCTTTGACCAGTCAACAGGAATGTTTACTGCTGATGTCATCATGGCATCATATTGATGTCATAATTGAATTATTGAATTAAAATAATTAATTTTAGTTTCTGAATATTAATAAAACTTTAAAAATAATATAAAATAATACGTAACTCCGATGGAAATACTTTATACGTGAAAGTTGCTCAAAACGATCCTAGCTGATAGTAGCGAGAGACCCAGGAAATATCATGTGATATTTTCCCGATCCTTCTATGATGGATGATACTGCATTAGCTCATGCCTAGTGCTGCCTATAGCTATGTCATGCTTTGTGATGCATTTGATTGCTCTCTTACTTATTGTGTTTCCCCTACGTTACTTCCTTTTCGCTAGACCCCGAGTCCGATGATGATCCGATGATCAACTACTTCCTGGTCGAGGATCTGTTTTGTCTGCAGAGCAACAAGGCAAGCAAACCCCCTTGATCATCCCTATATCGCCCATTTCTTTCTCCCTCCCGCTTGCATTAGAATCTTTGCTACTGTTGTAGTTAGCTACTTTCTAGTACCACACTTTAAACTGTTATATCTGATACATAGCCTAATTTTTATGAACTACTACTTTCTAGTACCACACTTTAAACTACTTAGTATAGGTGGCTCAGCCATCCCCTGTGACCCCGTAGACCAGTTGCCCCCACTTTACCGTCAAGTCTCGATCTTTTGATCGACGAGCCAAGACCCGTCACATAACTCATACACCCCTTAGTTGTATGACTATGCAGAGCTACCATCGAGTACCGAGCGTGACACTTCGTTACATACTCCGATGTTAGCGTTGTAGTGCTGTTGACCGGTGGTGGTTCCCAAAGGGTGATTCCTCCTTCACCACCTCCGATAACGACTCTATCGTACAACCCATCAAGCTAGCCCAACGAGGGAGATTCCTCCCTGGCCACCTTGACGATTACATCATTCAGAATCCATTGAGGGTGATACCTTGGATCCCTCTAGTGTTATAGACGCACAGTTACTTGACCTTGATTACTGAGGAAATGTTGAGGTGTGTTGCGGGTGGATTCCCGCGTGAATGTGATGAGGCGTGGCCAGGCATTCTGGGCCCTTGACACACACCCTTGAGACGGGGTGACAGGCCCATCTTATCATGGTTCTGCTCGTCACTGCATTTAATTAAAATGCTAAGGATTTGGATATTTGATCTGGGTTGGTCGAAGACCTTTTCGCACTTACCGTCTACGTGAGAGGAGTTATGGGTTCTCGACATCATGGTATCAGCCGAATCTCTTCAAACGTCAGTAATGGAGCGGTGCACGCCCGAGTGGTCCGGAAGGCATCGCACTTGTAATAAGGGGTGCTAACACTGACCTCGACCGCCCTTGCATCATGCAGGAGTGCAAACGTGATGGGTCCATGATCCTTATGTGCTTAGGATTTAGAACGGTGGCTGGCCTCGATGTTGAGCTTAGGTGGGGATGCGACGTGTTGATATGCCGATGTCTGGCATGACCCAGGAAAGTGTGTCCGACCAGAGTGCATCAAGTGTACTAGGAAACTTGGTGCACCCATGCAGGGAAGAAACAAACTATTCGGATAGCCGTGTCCACAGTTACATGATGACTTGGAGTTGTGCCACGATCTTATACAACTTCAAATGTTAATTAACTAGAATGTTTGCTCCAGGATTGCTTCCTCACAGGGAGTCGAGGGAGAATCTTTGAGCGTGACCTCATATTAATATTGCTGCAACAATATGTGGACTCACTGCATCCATGCGATAATAGGGAGAGAAGTCTAGTCCTATCGAATACTGATGCATACTTATCATAGTTCAGATATATGTCTTGCGAGTACTTTGGATGAGGACTCACCGTTGCTTTGCTACCCCTTTTCCACTTGATCCATTGCTGCGACCCGATGTTGGAGCCCAGGAGATGGCGTATCCCGCCGACGACGACTGCTACCCCGACAGTGCCTACTACTACGTGGAGGCCGCTGAAGACCAGGAGTAGTTAGGAGGTTCCGAGGCAGAAGGCCTCGCCTCGTTCGATCGATGTATCTTTGTGCTAGCCTTCTCTAAGGCACCTCATGTTTAATGTTTGTACTCAGATATTATTGCTTCCACTGACTCATGTGTTTATCGAGCTTCCGTATTCTAGCCCTCGAGGCCCCTGGTTTGTAATATGAAGCATGTATGTTTTATTTGTGTCTAGTCTTGTGTTGTGATATCTTCACTTGAGCCTTGAACTTGGTCGTACGCATTTGCATGTATGATTAGTGTACGGTCAAATCGAGGGCGCCACACCGACCAGGCCAGATGAGCCTCCCCCAATCGGCGGCCCATCTCACCCCCTTCCCCCTCTACCTATAAAAGGGGGCCGACCCCCCTTACTCTAGCTCTTTCCTCCCTTCCGCTATTTTCCCACCCCGCGACGACGACATCCTTCCCCCTTCAACTCGAGCCACCGTGCCGCTCCAGCAGCCCCATGTCGCCCCAGACGCCTTGTCGGTGCCGCCCCGCCGTCGCCCCGCTAAACCTCCCCGTCCCCTCCCCGTTAGACTACCTCAGACCTCACCGCCCCTATTGTCACGATGCATGTGAGGCCATGCTTGAACCCCCTCGCCCCTTCCAGAGAGCTCCTCGTGCACGCCCGCACCCCGCCACTCATGCCCGCGTCCAGGGCCTCGACTGCCCGTACCCGTGTCGCCCCCAGGCCACGCCCTCGCTGCACCCGGTCGCGCGTGCATGCGCCCGCAGACCGCCGTGTCCGACCGCACTGCCCCCCGCTCGCTTGCCTCCACATGCCCCTTCGCCGCACCGCTGCTCCACACCACCGCGGTCCAAGACCCCTCCCCGGTCGAGCCTCGCCCGTGCATTGGCCTCGCACCTCCCTGCCGACCACTCCCGCTGCCATGGCCGATCGGGCCAAACATGCGTGAGTGTGCGTTGTGTGTGTGTGGCCAGTGAGCCACCGACAAGTAGGGACGGCCCAAAAGAAGATTAAAAAAGAGAAATAAAGCTAAAATGAAAAAGTTAAATAGAAAATATATTAAATAATAATCAATTATTTGATGACTTAATCAAACTCTGATTAAACAATGTACTTCATTAGATTAATTAACAGTATGACACGTGTTGCCCCTATTACTAAATAATTAATTAAACTAAAATAAACCATGTTAAATCTCTCTCTCTCTATGACACAGGGGGGCCAGTATTGAGTTTGACCACTCAACTGGGTTGTTCACTACTAATGTCAGCATGATGTCATGCTCATGTCATATTTTTATTTTTGAATTAAAATAAATCCGTTTAATTTCAGAATAATAAAAACTTTAAAAATTAATATAAAATAATACCTAACTCAGATAAATACTTTCTACACGAAAGTTGCTCAGAGAAACGAGACGAATCTGAATACGTTGTCTGTTCATGTGTCACATGCCCCTAGCATAACGAGCATGGACATTTTGGTGTTAGGATCATGTGTCTCGTGGTAGCCAAAGACCCGAAAATATTGTCAAATATTTTCCCAGTCCATGCATGAGAGTAGTAGTGCGTTAGCTCATGCCTAGCACTGTATATTGCCGTGTCATGCATTGTTATGCATATGTTTGCCTTTATTTATTGTTTGTTCCCCCTTTTCTCTCCGCTAGACACCAAAGCTGACGCTACTGCTAGGTACGACTACCCTCCTAACGACCAACCTTTTGCAGCAGAGCAACAAGTCAAGCAAGCCCCCCTTGATCACCCTTATATCGCCCATTCTTTCTCCCTCATTCTTGCATTAGATTTTGATACTATTGTAGATAGCTCCTTTCTGATGCATAACTTGTTTTTGATAAACTACTATTGTACCCAACTGTGAAAGGACGTGATATCGCCTAGAGGGGGGTGAATAGGCGCTTTAAAATAATTACGGTTTAGGCTTGAACAAATGCGGAATAAAACTAACATTTAACTTTCCAAGCACAAAACCTAAAACAACTAGGCTCACCTATGTGCACCAACAACTTATGCTAAGCAAGATAAACAACTAAGTGATAGCAAGATATATAACAAGAAACAATATGGTATCACAAAGTAAAGTGCATAAGTAAAGCATTCGGGTAAGAGATAACCAAGGCACGCGAAGACGACGATGTATCCCAAAGTTCACACCTTGCGAATGCTAATCTCCATTTGGAGAGGTGTGGAGGCACAATGCTCCCCAAGATGCCACAAAGGCCACCGTAATCTCCTCACGCCCTCGCACAATGCAAGATGTCGTGATTCCACTAAGGGATCCTTGAGGGCGGTCACCGAACCCATACAAACAAGGTTAGGGCAATCTCCACAACTTAATTGGAGGCTCCCAACAACACCACGAAGCTTCACCACAATGGCATATGACTCTGAGGTGACCTAAAATGCTCGGGGCAATCTCCACAACTTAATTGGAGACCCCGACGCTTGCCCGGAGCTTTACACAACAATGATTGAGCTCCGAGGCACCACTAAACTTCTAGGATGCCAAAGCATCCACGAAGAACAATATCTAGGGGTACCAAGTACCCAAGGGTAATAAGCTTCTCAACTTCTCACGTCCACATATCACTGTGGAGAACACAAACTGATGCAACTAATGCAATGGCAAGAACACATGAAGTTGTCAAGTGCCTCACATTCAAATCCCTCCACAACAACAAAATCTATGAAGGAATATGAGAGGAAGAACAAGGAGCTCACAAAGAACTCCAAGATCAAGATCCAAGGGGTTCCCCTCTCATAGAGGAGAAAGTGATTGGTGGAGATGTGGATCTAGATCTCCTCTCTCTTTTCCTTCAAAAAGGAGCAAGATCATTAGAGGGATTGAGAGTTAGCAAGCCCTAAGGAGGTCAACAATGGGGGAAGAATACGAGCTCAACAGATGGATGACCATTGGGGAAGAAGACCCCCTTTATATAGCAGGGGAAAGAATCTACCTGTTACCCCCACTTTCAGCTCGAGCATAGCGGTACTACCGTTGCCTGTGCAGTAGTACCGCACGCACGGTAGTGGCAGAGGTAGTAACTACTGGACGGGGCAACGAGCAATAGAACCGTCGGAGCAGTACTATCGCACGCCCTTACGGTACTACCGCAGGGTAGTATCCAACTTCCACGGAAGTAAAAAATTACTTATGTGTCTACCTCCGTTGGGGCTATGGCTGAGCTAATGTCAGGCACGGTAGTACCAGACATAGTTACGGTACTATCGCCTGAGGGCGGTAGTAAAAAACTATGTCCGCTCATACTACCGTAGGCGCTGGTAGAAGAAGCTGGTGACAACGGTACTACCGCTGCTACCAGTGGTACTACCGCTCAAGATGTAAAAAAGACCCCGAAGAAGCCACAAAAAATATTCAAGCGGAAGAAGTAGCAGTAGTACACACCGGAAGTACCGCCCAAGAGGTACTACTGTGGTACCGAGCGGTACTACCGCCTGTTTAGAGAAAAACAGCTCTAGTACTGAAAATGCCATAACTTTCGCATCCGAGCTCCAAATCGAGCAAACCAAAGCTTGTTGGATTAAGGACGACAAGAGATATTGATATAGAGATGTGAAAATGCCAATGATATAGAGATGTGAAACCCCTACGAATGACGAACTGGCAAAAACTTCCAACATCAAAAACATCATAGAAGATTGCATATGGACTCCGTTTTCGATGAACTTGTGCTTGTCATGAAGATGACCATAAGCTCTCTCATAAAGATAAACACCAAACAAGAACCAAGAAATATGATGCAAGGATGCAAATCCTTTGAGCTCTCAACGAATGATACAATCAAGCTACTCACTTGAGATGTCCCCTTGATAGTATGGCAATCTATCCTAAAATAGAAAAAACTATCAAGGGCAAACCTATACCTTGCACCTAGTCCTCTTGAGCTAGATGATGATGATATTGGCTTCCTCAAGATGGGCCGCCTTTATTGATTGCTCCCCATACTCACTATGGGTGAGCCACTCTTCAGCACATCTTCACAAGTCCATTGTCACCACAATGGTCGACAAGCTTCAAGCATGATAGCTTCGTGATGCTCCACTTGAACTTGCACACCGCAATCTTGATGACGATCACCACTTGATGTCATCCTTCATAGGTTGAAGGAGATCTTCCTCTTGACGCAAACCCATGGAAACACACCTAACCCCACATAGAACTCTCATGAAGACCATGGGTTAGTACACAAAAGTGTAATGGACGATGCTTACCATACCATGGGATCACTTGATGTCTCTCGATACATCTTGTACACTTTGTGTGTTGATCATATTGATTTACTATTTGTCTTAGTCTTGATCAACCTTGTGTCTTTATGACCATTCTTTGGATAATACCTTGAATACCACCTTGGTCATCATATAAACTCCTTGAAACCAATAGATGGACTTCAAGAAGTGCCTATGGAAAAATCCTTCGAATATAACTTAAGGCAACCATTAGTCCATAGGGATTGCCATCAATTACCAAAACTAGATATAGAGAAATATGCTCTAACAAACTACATATTAAATGTTCAGTATAGGTGGCTTAGTGATCCCCATCGACCCCTTAGTCCCAGTTGACCCTGCTTTACCATCGAAGACTCGATCTACTGATCGATGATCCATGACTCGTCACATCACTTCACACCCCCTTAGTTGTACGACTCCGCAGAGCTACTATCGAGTATAGAGGATGACACCTCGTTACATACTCCTGATGTTAGTTGTGTAGTGTAGTTAACCGGCGGTATTTCACAAAGGGTGATTCCTCCTTCACCACTTTAGATAACGACACTGTCGTGCAACCCCTCAAACGTGGACCATCGAGAGTGATTCCTCCCTGGTCACCTTGATGGTTACGTCGATTGGAATCCCTCGAGGGTGATACCTTGGATTCCTCTGATGCTATAGCCACATGGTTACTTTGAATTACTACTGGGAACAGGATGAATGGTGTGTTGCGGGTGGACTCCTGCATGGTTGTGACGCGGCATGGCCTGGCATTCTTGGCCCTTGCCAAACATCCTTGGGACAGGACGACGGGACCACATATCGTGGATCGCTAATCGTCGCTACAAGTTAATTAAAACATTAATGGGATTCGGGTATTTGAACTAAGTTGGTCATTAACCTTTTTCGCACTAATCATCATGTGGGATAAGTTATGGGTACTCAACGTTGTTGTATTAGCCGAAGCTATTTTGACGTCAGCATTGGAGCGGCGCGTGCCCGAGTGGTCTACCTAAGCATTGATCTAGTATTAGAAGTGCTAGGATTGATCTCGGCTCCCCACGCAACGTGTAGGAGCGCAAAGGATGATTGAACCAAGACCCCTGCATGCTTAGGATGTTGACCGGCGGGCTGGCCTCCATGTTGACCCTAGGTAGGGCTACGACGTGTTGATCTTTTAAGGCCGGGCATGACCCAAGATAGTGTGTCCGGCCAGAATTGATTGAGCATGTTGGGTAATGTGGTGCACCCCTCGAGGGATGAATTTAACTATTTGAATAGTCGTGTGCATGGTAACATGACGACTTGGAATTGTATCCCGATTTAATACAACTAGAACTGTGACTTAATTGGAAAGTTTGGCTTCAAGATTGCTTTATCACATGGAGTCGAGGAAAAATCTCTCGTTGTGACTTAACTTAAATTTGCTGCAACAATATGACTATATATGTGCTACTGATTTGTACGCTTATAATGGTGCAAGACTCTGAAGCTGCTAGTCTTCGATAGGACTAGTCCCTTCTCTCCATTCTCACACTGCTGCAATCTATCCACATATATAGCCTCATTCATTTGATATTGATTCATACGTAGCATAGTTTTGATGTCAGTCTTGCGAGTACTTTGGATGAGTACTCACTGTTGCATTACTCCCTCTTTTCCCCTTTATACGATTGCCGCGATGAGATGATGGAACCCAAGAGATGGCATATCCTTCCGATGATGACTACTACCCTAACGGTGCCTACTACTACATGGAGACTGCTTACGATCACAAGTAGTTTAGGAGGTTCCCAGGCAGGAGGCCTCACCTCTTTCGTTCAATGTATCTTTTGTGCTAGCCTTCTCTAAGGAAAAACTTGTTTCTATGCCTGTACTCAGATATTATTGCTTCCGCGGACTAATGTGTTTCCGAGCTTATGTATTCAAGCCCTCAAGGCCCCTAGCTTGTAATATGAAGCTTGTACGACTTTTATTTGTGTTTTGAGTTGTGTTATGATATCTTCCCATGAGTCCCTAATGTTGGTTGTATGCATTTGCGTGTATGATTAGCGTATGATCAAAATGGGGGCGTCACAAAGAGGCACTACCACTCTGCGAGGTACTATCGCTTATAAGATGTACTACCGCTTATAAAAGTTACTACCTTTCTTACTACCACTCTACTACCGTTGATGCAAAAAAGTTATCATTGGACCTAGCTAAAATACCCGTGGCACGGGAAGGTAGAAGTATCGCTTGGAGCGGTACTACCGCTACCCGGGGCGGTACTACCGCTTGGGTGCTTCAAGCAAGCCCCAAGCAAAATAGATGGATGCAAGAAGACCAAAACTTCCATAACTTTCGCATACGGGCTCTAAAATCAGCACACTCACGCTTGTTGGATAGAAGATGGCAAGAACTATCCAAACAGCGACATGTTATATTAAGAATTCGCAATGGAGAATAAATTCCAATATGATAAGGAAGAGAATATTTCCAAATATGAACCAACAACATCTCCAACACCGAAAACGCAAGGATGATGTATCCAAAACCCGTTTTTGATAAACTTGAGCTTGTAATGACGAAGACTATCAGTTCCAAAGCTCATAAGGAAAAGAGCCAAACAAGACCAAGAAACATGATGCAAAGGATGAATGGTTTGATCTCTCTACGAATGATACAATCAAGCTACTCACTCGAAAGCCCCTCTTAGTAGTATGACAATCGATCCTATAACCCGGTATCCCAACTAACACCATGAGATTGATAAAACAGAAAACCTCTCAAGGACAAACCTTTGCCTGAAGGATAATACACTTGAGCTACATGATGATGACGATCTTAATCTTCTCAAGTTGGACCACCTTTGTTGATTGCGTATGCTCGATGAAGACAAGTAGATTCCTCCCCCATACTCCACTATGGGTGAGCCACTTTTCAGCCCATCTTCACAAGTCCATTATCATTACAATAGACGACAAGCTTCAAGCACGTGGTCTCTTCATGATGCTCCACTTGAACTTGCACACCGTAACCTTGATGGCAATCACCACTAGATGTCATCCTCCGTGGTTTGCATGATATCTTATTTTCCATGCAAGCCCATGGAAAGATACCTAACCCCTCATGGAAACCTCACAAAGACCATGGGTTAGCACAGAAAGCGTAATGGGCAATACTAACCATACCATGGGACCACTTGATCCGACTTGGTACATATTATTGTGTTTATAAACTTGAATCGCTCTTTGTATTTAGTCTAGATCTCTTATATTCTCTCTTCATAAAGATGACGTCTTGAAAGTCCACAAGAATTTTCTAACGATCTTCTTCTTCAAGACATGCTTGCAATACACTCAAATATCACATGACAAAGCTATGGACAATCCCTTTAATAACACCTTGGTCACATCTAATCTCCTTATAACATGCAAACCAATGAATGATCTTGAAGCAATGCCTATGGACAAACCTTAAAGTATAATTCACAACAACCATTAGTCCATAGGGATTATCATCAATTACGAAAACCGCACATGAAGGCACCATGATTTTCAATCTCCCCCGTTTTGGTAATTATGACAAGCATTTTAAAGAGAGTTTATATAAGGAATTAAGCACAACCATGCAAAGAAACAACCAATAATGCATGTGTATGAGATGCATATGCTTAAGAATAAAAGTAAAACTCTTTAAATTTCTGCAAACTAAACTCTCTGAACTAATCGCCCATTGGCATCGATTACTAAAATGAGCGAAAAACTTAGAAAGCCAATATAATAGGTGTTCCTCCAAAAAGTGTGTATTTCTCGTAATATGGGTGCAATGAAATATACATGTCGAGTGATAAACAGAACAATGAAGACAAGCTATAATGAAGATCAGAGGTTGCAGAAGGATGATATGGCACAAAGGCATACCAAGAAGTGAAGCAAGCAATCATAAGATCCTACAATCCAAATGATTAAAGATATTATGATTTGGGCAATGGAGTGTTCTAAAGAAACTAGAGAAGCTCCCCGTGATTTGTGCATTATTTAGAATATTTGTATATGGATACCAAGTGCACAAAATAGGATCATCACTCCCCAAAAATCAGTGAAACACACAACAATGCAAGCAAGTATAGATAAGAAAATGAGCATAACACTTGCACCGAACATATGGTTGAGCATCATGTAAAAGAGACAACTTAAGAAAATGCTCAACCAAAATGATGTGTGTGAGTCATGGCAAAGCACTTAAGAATACCAATATAAGGATGAGCATTAAGCATCAAGATAGTCTTGTAGAAATGAGATACAAAGTGCAAGACATGTCCTTCCCACACACACGGAGTTGTGAAGGTCACACATACAACAAACTAATGGGTTCACAAGCTCACTAATATGGAACTTAAAAATCAAAGTTTGTGACAATCCATGGTGAAGATAGATGATAATAGGCTCGTCGATACAAACATGAGGAAAACAGCCTTCACCACAAAAGAGTGCACTAAGATATATGGAAGTAATACACACACTCATACATCAAATTCTTTTACGGAGCCACCAAGAAAATAAGGAATGAAAATGTGAACATAAGAGAATAAGAGGATATCAACTAGAGATGTAATTTCTCTCAAGTGTACGAAGAGGAAGTCATAAATATACTAATAAGATCTTTGCTTGAAAGCATAGCACATGGCCTAATATTATCTTATTGTACATAAATGACCTTCAAACATAGGAACATCAAAGACATCACAACTAGCAACATGAGATCATCGTTGGGATGCTATGAGAAAGGGAACAAGTACCACAAGAACGAATCAAGATATTCATGCCAACCTATAAATGGTTGAATGCAAGAGGAATATGCATGAATTAGATACTTGTTGCCGATATATCATTGGATTGATGTAGTAGATAATGGATCATCGATCATCCTACCTTTGCTCCAAAAAGCACATGGTGTCAACACCTTCCTTGTAAGCGAGCCATGCATCCAATGCATCTCCAACTGTTCCTAGAACAACAACACATAAAAAATGGTACCCAAACTCATTGGGGCCAATGAGTTAGAGAACCAACAATACATAGGACAAACTCCACATAAATATGTACATATAGACATGAAATTGAATTTCATTCAACTTTAGCCAATTTGTGACATAGTGGAGTTTCCCCTATATATCGGGTCAAAGAAAGAAAACATACCAAGGAAGGTAAGTATAGTAAATGTTCATGATCAAGATTTTCAAGAAACAAATCAACAGATAGTTGATAAGATGCCAAAAGAAAAGGTACCAAGTGAAAGTAAGATACCCAACAAAGTAATGGCACATGACAATTAAAATAAATCACGATACCAATTAAAATAAATCAAATAAAAAGATATCAAACTCGCAAAATAGAGCTAGGTTCCAAGCAAACCAAGCCCTCGCTAGTGGAGAAATGGCTAGCCACAACTCTTGTTTGTGGCACGCTATTTCTCACCAACGCCAGCAATTATATTTTCAAATAGTGCTAGCGTTGGATAAATTTTCTTGAGATTTAATTAACCCATGTGTTAATTAAGGAGAATCTCCACTATCCCTAACCTCCATGGACGAGGGATGGTACTGTTCGCTCGTGTCTCTCCGAACTATCACGACTCTTGGTACACATTTGTCAAGAGCATCAAAGATCCCAAAAGTACAAAACAGTGTGAATTTTCAAGCGCACAAAAGGCATCCGGAGAAGATATTGAAAGAGCATTCGGGGATTTGCAATCTAGGTTTGCCATTGTTCGTGGTCCTTCTTGTTTTTTTGGACAAGCGATCCTTAAAAAACATCATGACATGGTGTCTGATTCATCGCTATATGATTCTTGAAGATGATAGACGCATGAACTTAAATGTGGGTAGCCATGTCAAACAAGCTAGAGACCCTAACCGAATTAGAGCATTTTTCAGCCTTGAGATTGAACATGCAAATACACAATTTTAGCTTCACGAGGATCTCATACATATGCTCTTTAATGTTATTTCCTCTATGTACCCTATGGTTGTTCTCCAAAACCAAGTGGGAGCCCCAATTTGTGTTCCTATCTCATCTGGGGCACACAACAAGGGGGAGCTCCGCTTTTACTTTATAGACCATCTATGCAAATCATGTTGTTGTCATCATCCACCAAAAAGGGTGAGATTGTAAGGGCATTCTCTAGCTTAAGTGTTTTGGTGATGATGATGGTTAGCTATTCCCTCCAAATGGAAAAGATTGAACACGTGTTCCCTACGTGTTTATTCTCTTTGGTCGTAGGGATCCCGTACTATTAAGAGGGAATCTACACTGGAAGTCTATGGGTGAATCAATTCTTCTCACACACTTTTGCACCCATCTCGTTCCATCGCATCATTGAGAGAGAGGCCCATGCTTTCTAACTAAAGGGTTGTACCGCTGCCTAGGGAGGTTGTACCGCTCAACCCCTGGGCGGTTGTACCGGCCCAACACCGGTCCACAACTGGACACGGCTCTGTTTTGCTACGGTACTTGGGCAGTGGTGGCCCGGTTGTACCACTATTTAGTATAGCCCGTACTACCAGTGTTCCAAGCGGTTGTACCGCTTGGGACTTAGCCATGCCCAACAGCCATGGCAGGTGGAACCTCGGGCCAACTCTCTGCTTTGGACCGGTTGTTGGGCGGTTGTTCCGCTAAATTAGGCACACCGGTTGTATAGCCCTGGCAACCGGTTGTACCGCTGCCATGTAAAAATGGTTGTAATGGTTAGAAAGTGGGGGGCTATATAAGGAGGGGTTTCTTCCTCCTCCATCTCATCTCTTACCTCTCTCTCCACCATTGATGCACTCAAGCTTTCATCTACGATCCTTGTTTCTGTTAGTGGCTGGTTGTCACTTCATTAGTTTGAAAAGGTTTCCATAAGCCCACTTCTATCTTGTTCTTTTTGTTGTTGTTTTAACAACAACTCCGTTCAATTATTCTTGCCAAGTTAATTTGAGATAGTAGTTGTCATTCCTTTCTTCATTCTCTTACTCCGTATGAGCTAATTCCTATTCTATCGTTCCGGAGGCATTGTGATATTGCTCTTTTGGGTCTAGCATCTTGTTCTATCAAGATCATGGTGTTCCCTTGTTCTATTTAGTTGTTTGTTATGAATATTGTCTAATTCTCCCTTCTTATCGAAAAAAATTTGTCCCATTTACCTACCGAAGTGCTGCCGGAATTTTCTGTGAATTCTTGCTTATTTCTCATATCTTTCCTCTTCTCTTTGCAACCTTCAAGGATCGTTGGTTTCACTCATTTGTCAAAGAAGCGACTAAGTTTTACCTTTTTCTTTTCTCATCCTCCCCCCCTTTCATTCTTGGATCTCGTGTCGAGATCCTCTTGTAGTGTAGGAGAGTTGTGACAGCCCTAGACTGACGCTCCAGAAGATTCCCCTCTTTTTCGTTGTCGACGTGTTACTATTTTGTTTGCCGCATTCATCATCGCATCATTCGCATCATCCGCATTGCATCGGCACTCCGTTGCCGCCAGTTTTCAAAACTGCATCCGTTTAGTTGCCGGTTCTCTCCGTTTTATCGTTGACCGTTTGAGACCAACCACACACGCACGCGCCCGAGACATCGTCAAAGTTTGTCGCCGGGTTGTCGTTTTCCCTCTCATCCCCGCCTAGCCCCTCTGCGAAGTGCACCAACCCTACGCGCAGCCTAGTCCGTAAACCTCCCGAAACCCGAACCGGGCGGTCGTGACCGTTGGATCCGGATCAACCCCGTTTTACCGCAAACCATCATCCGTTTGTCCATTGGACTCTCTAACCTATTTATCCCGACCATCCAATTTAATCGGAGGGTCCTAACCCTAAATCGATTTTGCTAAACATTGACCCCTAGTCTAACCCTAGACAAATCCCTAGAAATTCACCCCCCCTGTCCAATCGGCGCCGCCACCCACTCCTGGTCTCCTCCTTCCTCGGGATCGAATCATGCAGCAGACCAACTCCATCCTCTTGGCTAGTGGATTAGCTCGCCGTAGCATCACCGGACGTGTCCAGTTCCCCATCTTCCTACTCTGTAGGCGCGTCGCGTCAATGAGTTCCAGCCTCAAGCTCCTTTCAAGGAGCCCCGTCTCCCTTCTCGGGACCTCCGCCTTGGCCTCGACCCCATCTCGAGCAGGCCAGGACCCCGCATCCCTCCGGTCGCCTTCACCTCTTTTCCCTCTCCCCCTGCTCTCTGTCTCTCTCAGAGCTCTCCCTCTCTCTCTGATTTTTTGCAGCTACAGGAGCGCCACGGGGCATGGTCATCCTCGCCTCTACAGCTCTTGCACGCTCGCTCCGTTCCGTGCAGGTACAGCCGAGCCATCGTGGCCGACGAGCTCCTCAAGTCCGGTGCAGCCAAGCCTGTCATTAGCTCATCCTCTGTCAGCCCTGACCCGGCATTGTTCTACAACCTTGTCATGGTGTCGCGCCCATCCGCTGCCTTCCCCCAAAATAGAGCCGACCATTGGGCCCATAGCCGGCGGCTAGGCCGCGTCTTCGCAGGACCCCCGTGTCACCGGTGCCCAGCAGGTCGTCCTCCCTCCCCATCTTCCATTTCCTTCCTCGTGCTCCTTACAACATGTCTGAATATCTCTCTCTCTCCCGTTGCAATCTGGAGGAGCCATGGAGGCACCAGGTCCTTCACGCTGTGCCTCGATGTGCCACTACCGGTGACCGGAGTCGTCATCGAGCTCGGATCTGGGACCCCCTCGACCGGATCTACCCGGCTCGCCGGCGAAGAGCACCGTCGGAGCCGCCCCTCCAGTCGCCCGCGCTGCCACCAGCTCGTTCCTGATGAACTGAAGCCCCGGATTGTGCTGTCTCTGCAGGTTGTTCCTGCATTTTTTGGTTTCCTGTAGTACGTCCAAAGGATTACTAATAGAAAGCCTCGGTGTTGTTTTATTTCAGAAGCTTGTTGCTAGCCTAGCTGGTAGCCGATCCGCGCCTGGACCATGAGGTCTGTGGTTCGAACCCCAGCCGCGCCATGCCTAGTTTCGTTAATATTTTTGGTCAGATTAGTCGTACGTTGTTCTTCACGTAGCGCTACACCTAGCCCACACCTGCAACTTAGCCTCGATCACAGGTCTAGCCTGGTGGCCAGCGCCACACATTTCTACTCCGTAGACTAGGGTTCGAATCCCTCACTTCGCATATTATTTTTAATGTAGCGAGCCCAACATATTTGTGTGTTTCTGCACTTTTGTTGCAACATATGTGTTTGCATTTTTAGAGTAAATGCCACTTTTTAAAACAACCATAACATTTCAACCGTGCATCGAATCAGAAAGATTCAAATATGTAACTTGACTAGAATTTGCATGTTTAAGGCTATTAGTGTGCTGTTTGTGTCGGTTTGCGTGCCAACGTGTTAAAAACGATTTACGTCGTAGTTAATTAACCGTAGCTCCGTTGGAGATGATCTATATATGTAAATCGAGTAGAACGACGTGTAGAATCTCATGCTCCACTTTGTTTCGTTGTTTAACAAACATAAAATGTGATTAGGACAAATCTGGACAGAATTAGAATTTAACGTGTGGGGTCATTTCGGAGATGCTATAAGTTGTTTCCGCCCTCATTGAAAATGCCTAGATAGATAGATTAATTTGTGTTTCACCCCTTGCCATGTTAACAACATTTAATATTGTCGTGTTACTAAACGGGAGTGAACTAAACAATTAAACGTGGAGTTTCGTCGATATGCAACTCGTTGCATATCGAGCTCCACTTAATGTGTAGTGTTTGCGTGATGTGAATTGCCATGCCATGCCTTGCATATGTAAACTGGACTTGCATCATATTAGGTCATGCATCGTATCGTGCATTTGTTGTGGTGAATATCTGTGTTGATACTTGTTTCCGGTTTGCTTCGTCTCGATAGAGTTCCGCAAGCGTGTCGGATTGTGAGGACCCGTTCGACTACATCGGTTCGTCTACTTCACGGAGTCATTCTTCTTCCAAGCGGGATCTCAGGCAAGATGACCATTTCCCCAGATACCATTACTATCATTGCCATGCTAGTTTTACCGCATCTATCGATTAAGTCTCGTTGCCTACCACATGTTAAATATCAGCCTCTCAACAATGCCATGAAAACCTTCAACCTGTTCAACCTAGCAAACCACTGATTGGCTATGTTACCGCTTTCTTAACCCTGTGTAGCGTTGCTAGTTGCAGGTGCAGTTGCTTCCATGTGATAACATGGGTTCCTTGTTCTATCACCATATTTAAATGCTATTTAATTTAATGCACCTATATACTTGGTAAAAGGTGGAAGGCTCGGCCTTTCTATCCTGGTGTTTTGTTCCACCTTTGCCCCCTAAGTTTCGGCTACTGATGTTATGTTCCATAATTAAGCGCTCCTAACATGATTGGGGTTGTTATGGGGACCCCCTTGATAATTCTTTTTAGATTAAAGCTGGTTTGGAAAGGCCCAACTTTGGTACTACATTTGCCTAATAACCTAATAATAATGCATAGGGACCCGCCGGTACCCGCGGAGTAATTTAATCAACCCCAGGCGACTGCTCCTCATGAGTGTTGGTCCCACCTGAGCGATGTCCGGCGCCCCTTGGTCACCCAGAGGTTTAGCGATCCCGACGTCTAGCTCATCCGTCGTGTCCTGAGAACGAGATACGCGGATCCTATCAGGATCGTCGACACGTCGAGCGGCCTTGCTGGATTAGTTTTACCTTAGACGAAATATCTTGTGCATCGGGACTCCGGTGATGCTTTGGGTATTCTCAGAGTTGAGGTTTTCCACTAAGGAGTCCGACGAGATCATGAGCTTCGTGATTGAGGATTTCTATGCGGCTTGTGGTAATTTGTGATGGACTAGTTGGAGCACCCCTACAGGGTTAAATATTTCGGAAAGCGGTGCCCGCGGTTATGTGGCAACGTGGAAACTTTTTTTAACACCGGTTCTAGATACCACTAGGGGAGGCCACAAGCCCCCTAGGCGCGGCCAGGGGGCCCGCGCCTAGCAGGCTTGTGGCCCCCCTGTGGCTCGTCTGCCCTACCTCTTCCGCCTATAAATTCCCGAAAAATCCAAAACTACGGGAGAGATCCCCGAAAATATTTTTCCGGCGCCGCAAGCTTCTGTCTCCGCAAGATCCCATACGGGACACGTTCTAGTGCCCTGCCGGAGGGGGATTCAGATACGGAGGGTTTCTTCATCAACACCATTGCCTCTCCGATGATGCATGACTAGTTCACCATAGACCTTCGGGTCCATAGCTAGTAGCTAGATGGCTTCTTCTCTCTCTTGGATCTTCAATACAAAGTTCTCCATGATCTTCATGGAGATCTCTCCGATGTAATCTTCTTTGCGGTGTGTTTGTCGAGATCCGGTGAATTACTGATTTATGATCAGATTATTTATGAATCTTATTTGAGTTTCTTCTGATCTCTTATATGCATGATTTCATATCCTTGTAATTCTCTTCGAGTTGTGGCTTTTTTTTGGCCAACTTGATCTATGATTCTTGCAATGGGAGAAGTGCTTGGTTTTGGGTTCATACCGTGCGGTGTCCTCACCTAGTGACAGAAGGGTTAGCAAGGCACGCATCATGTTGTTGCCATCAAGGGTAAAAAGATGGGGTTTACATTATTGGTTTGAGTTGATCCCTCTACATCATGTCATCTTGCTTAAGGCGTCACTCTGTTCGTCATGAACTCAATACACTAGATGCATGCTGGATAGCGGTCGATGTGTGGAGTAATAGTAGTAGATGCAGAAAGTATCGGTCTACTTGTCTCAGACGTGATGCCTATATGTATGATCATTGGCTTAGATATCGTCATGACTTTGTGCGGTTCTATCAATTGCTCGATAGTAATTTGTTCACCCACCGTAATATTTGCTAATTTGAGAGAAGCCTCTAGTGAACACTATGGCCCCTGGGTCTACTTCACATCATATTTTCAGCCTTACACTTTTACTTCGTTGCACTTTCTGCCTTCAGATCTCACTTTGCAGTCAATCTTGAAGGGATTGACAACCCCTTTATAGCGTTGGGTGCAAGCTCGTTTGTGTTTGCCCAGGTACTCTGGACGCTTGGCTTGATTCTCCTACTGGATTGATACCTTGGTTCTCAAAACTGAGGGAAATACTTACTGCTACTGTGCTGCATCACCCTTTCCCCTTCAAGGGAAAAACCAACGCAAGCTCAAGAGGTAGCAGTAGCCAACAAAAATACTCAACCATTCTTCAACAAAATATCTTTGTCCAAAGCCACATCAGCAAAATCGGTGCCACCAACTATTTCCATTCGGCCCTACCAATTTTCCACTTGACACATCCTATGACAAACCCTACCATCTCGGTACCACCAACTTTCACATTGGTGCCACCGAGATTCAGTTACCAACTTTCTGTTGAGAAGATTTCAAGAATCGGAATTTCTGAGTTTGAAATCGGTCTCACCGAGATTTGAAACTGGTCTAGGTCATCGTATTGGTACCACTGAGATTCTTATATCGGTCTCACCGAAAATTCAAAATTTTCCACATTTAGTGCAACTTGGTACCATCGAGATTCATTCTGATGTCACCGAGTTGAGCAATAATGTTGTACGGTTGAATTTTGGGAGATTCCTATATGTACCCCCATCCACCTCATCTCATTCATAGAGGAAGCACTCAGAACACACTTACACTTGTCAGATCATTTTCCTAAGAGAGAGACACCTACTCATGTGTTGAGATCAAGATATTCCAATCCAACCATTTGAACCTTGATTTCTAGCCTCCCAAAGTTGCTTTCTACAAGATTAATCTCTCCTATCCATGACAAATCCATGAGAGAGTGATTAAATGTTGAGGAGACTATCTTTTGAAGCACAAGAGCAAGGAGTTCTTCGTTCTATCACATCTATTACCTTTTGGAGGATGGTGCCTTCTAGATTAGCTAGGTGTCGCTTAGAATCCTCCTACTTGGTGTTGTGGAGTTGAACCAAGAAGTTTGTAAGGGCAAAGAGATTGCCTACTTTGTGAAGATCTACCATGAGGAGGCTAGTCCTGTGTGGACGAAAACGGTGGTGGAATAGACAAGGCCGCTTCTTCGTGGACCCCTTGTAGATGGAGCCCTCCATGGACTCTCACATCTGATAACCTCCGTGGATTAAAGTCTCCACTAACATGGACGTACGATAGCACCACCTATCGGAACCATGCCAAAAATTGTCGTGTCAACCTTTGCGTTTGATCTTCCTACCTTACCCTCTACATTACATTATTTTCTGCTGCTATACTCTTACATGTGTATGTGTAGGGTGAACTTAACTAGTCATAATTGCTAAAACTGGCCCACAACTAAAATTGGGAAAGGGCTAAGTTTTTATCTTGTCAAGTAGTCTAATCACCCCCCTCTAGACATACTTTCGATCCTACATGTGGCATGCTAGGAAGCATTGACTATATGCATTGGACTTGGAAAAACTGCCCGAAGGCATGGCAGGGATGTATTATGGCAAGTCTAATGATGCAAGAATTGTGATAGAGGTCATATCATCCGAGGATTTGTGGATTTGGCATTGCTTTCTTGGTATGCCGGGTACTCTCAATGATATTAATGTGTTGCCAGTGTCTCATTTGTTTGCTAGGCTTGCTAGTGGTGATGCTCCTACTTGCAACTACATTATCAATGGACATGAATACACAAAGGGGTATCTATCCTTCTTAGTGCACATTTGTCAAGGGCATCAAAGATCCCAAAACAAGAAAGCAATGTGAATTTCCAAGGGCATAAGAGGCAGACCAAGAAGATATTGAAAGAGCATTCGGGGTTTTGCAATCTAGGTTCGCCATTGTTCACGATCCTTCTCGTTTTTTGGACAAGCGATCCGTGAAAAACATCATGACATGCTATGTGATCGTAATATGATTCTTGAAGATGTGAGAGTCATGAACTTCAATGTGGGCAGCCGTGTCAAACTGACTAGAGACCATAATTGCATTAGAGCGTTTTTTAGACTTCAGATTGAACATGCAAACATACAATTTCACCTTCACTAGGATCTCACTCAGCACCGTTGGCAAGGGCTGAACAGTAAGAAATTCTATTTTTACATTCATTTCATTTAATTCATGTGTGATTTGTATTCGGGACAAGTCTTATATTATAATTAAATTTTTATTTATATTAAATTAATATTTCTAAATATATAACATGTGTGTTAACTTTTTTTTGAACCACACATGTGTGTTAAGTTAAGATAAAACTCATCTAATTTGCGCGTGCTGTGGCCGGGCAAACCCCGCATATCGGAACTACGGAGTCTGACAAAATAAGGACCCCCAGCCGCATATCCCCCACCTCCGGGCCTGGCGCCGCCATTCCCTACGGCAAGTCCCCCTCCCCTGCCCCGCCATCGACGCCTCTATTCTCCCCCGCCACCATTCCCTGCGACGCCCCTCCCTGATTCTGCCATCCACAGCCGGCCACCCCCTCCTCCGCCGCTATCCCCTGCGACAATCCCCCACCGAATCCGTGCCGTCCGGCGCCGGCCACTGCCACCACCCCTGCTGCTTGGGATTTTATGCCTGGCTGTGTTTTGTGCGAAATAAGCGCCAGGGGGCCGAAGACGTAAGAAGAGTCGATTTCCTCGTGCAATCCAGCCAAAAAGGAGATCGATTTCGGTTTGTGCGGCAAGCGCAGTTCAAAAGGAGTAACTTTTCTTCGGACTCTGTTTGTTTAGAGGTTGTAGTCGGAATCTTCCTCCCTCTCCTCCTAATAATCTCCTCCTGTTTGGAGGAGAGCTAGCGATTATTCAGTCCGCCGGTCAGTATATGAGTGTGAGCAGGAGTCGGAGGGGGCGTTCATCCCATCAAATAAGTTAGCGCCCCCGATTTGATTTTGACGGGAAGCTGGTGATTAGTCTGCCTTGTTGCGCCGGCGTAAATCAATAGAGGAGGAGGAGAAGATTCCGACCAGGCCAGCTCGGGCGTCCCGCGTTGTCATCACAGATCCAATTAAGGTCGATCCGGTCAGCGTGACATCAATAAGGCCAGTTGTCGATCCGGTCAGCCATGAAGAGCAAACATGGTCGCGGCAGAGGCAATGTAAGTTTTTCTTCTTTTGTGCCTGGTGTTTCTCCTTCATGTGATATTCATCCACAAAATGCTGATTATTTCCTGTTCCAGCTAAGTGCAATGAAGAGAGAAACTCTCAAAGGAGATGCTTGCAACGAAGACAGGCTTAGCAAGCTGCCCAATGACCTTTTGCTTAACATTCTGGAGATGTTGGACACGCTCGATGCTATAAGGACCTGCATCTTATCCAAGCAAATGCTGAAGCTGCCTACCATGCTCTCGCATTTATTGCTAAGTGCTCATTCTATTCAATGTCGCCATGATAAAGCTCGCGTTTTCAGCCGCAGTGACGTGCTCAGAACCAATACCACTGTGGCATATGTGACAGATAAGATATTGAGCTCAAGGACGCCGGAGATCGCTATCAGCAAGCTCACAGTCAGATTCGTCTTGATGCAAGACGACTCACTCAACATTGGCAAATCTGTTGCCCGTGCCATGGCAACCTAGAAGGTTGGCACAGCTGAGTTTGAGATCACACCTGAAAAGGCACACAAGGACTGCTTTATGGTTGATCTCCTCCACTTTGGGAAGCAGCTCAACGATTTTGTTGGTGCTTGCCCGGATGCATTTACTGGCCTTACGTGCCTGTGGCTGCACAATATGAGGTTTGGTGAACCGGACATCCCCAAGATCCTCAGCACTTGCAAACTCTTGGCGTCTTTGCGTTTAACCCATTGCGACTCAGGGATCCATTATGTGCTCCATGTAGAACATGCTCAACTTGTTGAGCTCGAGGTGGACTATGGGAAATTTGAGAGAGTTGAGCTGACATGTCTACCAAAACTCCAACGGGTGAGCTATACTGGTTGGTACTCTAATGAAGATCCCTTGTATTTTGGTTTTGTACCACAACTTTCAAAGCTGAGCCTCACTAAAACTGGCCTCCGTGTGCAAAAGGCTCTTGAATTAAGTCACCTCCTTGCTAACGTTCCTTCCATAAGCGATCTGCATCTGGATTTTAGAAGTGAAAAGGTACCCATTAGCAATTTGAGTCATATGTGTCCATTCTCACTCTATGATGTTCGTACCTAACAATAGTAAATTTGCAATTTGTTCTTTCTATCCCAGATATGGATTTTACCAGAATGCCCGAAACTGCTCATGCCTGTGCTCAGCAAAAGTACAGCATGTGAATCTGGACAATCTTCCTGAAGGATGTGACTTGGCGTGGACAATGTTTATTCTTGAAGCTGCGCCAGCTCTAAAAGAGTTGTGCATCACAGTATGGGATCATTGGTGCATAATGATCACAGACAAACAAATTCGGAAGAAATATGGTTTCTGGGAGAAGGCAGACGTGAAGTGGAAGTCGTATGCCCTTGATTTCAGGCACAAGAATCTGGCTAAGCTCACCATCTATGGCTTCCAACCCGACGACAGCTTTGTGCGATACATCAGGTGTATAGTGAACCATGCGGTTAATTTGGCAGTGATATCTCTGCATGATAGGAAGGTGTGTGAGCGCTGTGGTGACATCAGCGAGAGTGTGGTGTCTCGGCGCTGTGGTGACAATGTTTGTCCATCGGGATATCCACGGACCGCCGAGGAGAGAAGGCTGACGATTGAGAGTTTGGGTTTGGCTTCACATGCTGTGATTTGCTTTCAGTCTTAATTGCAAACTGTTTTGCATGATATTCTTATGCGATGTACAACCTCTGTAACTAAATATATGACGTTTTTGTAGTCCGAACTGGAAAAACGTCTTAATAGTTACAGAGGGGGTATTTTGTAAACCATCAGTCATGTCATCTTTTAGTTGGAAGGAGTTGCAGAACTCCATAATTATGTACTTCCGGTTTCTGTACTCTTGCTTTCCTTTCAATTGAAGCTTGCACTCTTACCAAATTAAGGAGCAATATTTTTTATGTTATAGAACACTTGATGCATTGGAATAAGTTGATTTGTATATTCAAAATGCAACACTTCAGATGCCATCTTGCAGGAGGTGAAACATGCATGATTTGTGTAGGTGATTACGTTGTGACTCGTGACTAGGTACTGAAATTGTACTCCATGCCGGTAGTTCTGAACAAATTATTATTTTCGAAAGAACTATACATCCTCTATCCTCCATAACACTATGCTCACAGTTTTTAAAAGCCCATGTTTAATTGAGGTATCCAATTAAAATTGGGTCATCTGATTTTGACCAGTTAACTTAGGGGATAAATTTATACTACTAGTAAGGGTGCATGTGCAATGCACGTATAGCTTATGGGAAAAATTTATACATTTATCTTGCATCAAGACCCTTTGTGCTTTGAAGAACCCACCTCTAATAGGTTACTCATGACATCCTCCAACCCATCAGTCTCTATCTCGAAACATATTTCCCTTCATTTCATACCAAACAAATATTTCAAGAAAAGATATGTGATATGGTTGTTCACCCTGTCTACAGTAAGCGTTGTAGCTATAGGGAAAAGGTGGCACTTCTCTTGAATTTTCATGCAGCAGTGACACGTTATTGTGTATTACATCAACCATTGTGAACATGTATGTGAATTCCGTTGCTTTCGAATGATTTGGGTCAACCAAAATAACGGTTGCATAACATGGACTGCTGCTAATTCAACCACAACTGCAGTTATTAACATAAAGCAATTGTCCCTGAGTATATATGCTCACATAGGTAAGTACTCATCAACCACAAAATAACAGTTGCATAACATGAACTGCTGCAAATTCAAGCACAACTGCAGTTATTAACATAAAGCAATTGTCCCTCGATGTATATGCTCACACAGGTAATTACTCATCGACCACAAATGCTGATCCTAAGGCTGTGGAGATCACTTCAGCACTTATCCTCGAGTATATATATACGAACATATTACTGACTGGTTAGTTGAAATACATCTTTATGACACGGAAGTCTTTTACTTCCAACCAAGAAAAAATGCATCAAGTACAATACAAATAAGCTCATTCCATCTCGTTGGTTAACGCAACTCATTAACAATTCGCAGTATAAGAAACCAAATGTCAAGCCGAGTAGGGAAGGTAGTTATAATATGGTAATGGCCATAGAGTTAAGTACCCCAAGGTCCAGAAGCTCAAATGTGGTTAGGTTTTTCTTTTGCACCACCTGAGATGTTCGATTAAATTCACATTCATGTCCCTTTCTAAACTTGCTCTCCTAGAAGGGTTGTAACCAAACTCTATGTGTTCAATGCAACGGAACACAAAATCTCTTGTGTTTTCTTGAAAAAAAAGATTTTTCTTTTACACTCAATATAATATTTATATTCCGTATTATAAAATATCTTGATTATCCTTCTGATATAGATATATTAACTACTCCATCTGCTTCTAAATATAAGCCTTTTTAAACAATTTCAATAGAAGACTACATACGGAGCAAAATGAATGAATCTATACTCTAAAATATGTCTATATACATCCGTACATAGTTCAATAATGAAATCTCTAAAAGACTTATATTTAGGGACAAAGGAAGTACAAGTGTTCATTAGCCAATAAAAAATAAAAAATAGGATATGTTTATTTACTGCTGAATGCTAAGAATAGGTTTTCCTTTCCATTTTGTGCTCCATGTAGAACATGCTCAACTTGTTGAGCTCGAGGTGGACTATGGGGAATTTGAGAGAGTTGAGCTGACATGTCTACCGAAACTCCAACGGGTGAGCTATACTGGTTGGTACTGTTATGAAGATCCCTTCTATTTTGGTTTTGTACCAGAGCTTTCAAAGCCGAGCCTCACTAAAACTGGCGTCCGTGCGCAAAAGGCTTGTGTATTAAGGGGGTGTTCGGAGTCCCTCTGCTCCACACTCAGCTCCCGGAGCTGACAGAGCTACAGGCTAAAATATTGGAGTTGCGAAATAGATGCTCCGTGGATCCGTGGAGTTGGTGAGTAGCCGAACAGGCCTTAAGTCAGCTCCTTGCTAATGTTCCTTCAATAAGCGATCTGCATCTGAATTTTAGAAGTGAAAAGGTACTCATTAGCGATCTGAGTCATATCTGTCCATTCTCACTCTATGATGTTCATGTCCATTCTCACTCTATGATGTTCATGTACTCCATGCCTGTAGTTCTGAACAATTTATTATTTTCAAAAGTACTATCCATGCTCTATCCTATATAACACTATGCTCACAGTTTAAAAAAGCCCATGTTGAGTTGAGGTCTCCAATTAAATTGGGTCATCTGATTTTGATCGGTTAACTTAGGGGAAAAATTTATACTACTAATAAGCGTGCATGTGCCATGCACGTATAACTTAGGAAAAAAATTATACATTTATCTTGTGTCAAGACCCTTTGTGCTTTGAAGAACCCACCTCTAATAGGTTACTCATGACATCCTCCAACCCATCACTCTCCATCTCGAAACATATTTCCCTTCATTTCATACCAAACAAATATTTCAAGAAAAGAAATGTGATATGGTTGTTCACCCTGTCTACAGTAAGCGTTGTAGCTATAGGAAAAAAGTGACACTTCTATTGAATTGTCATGCAACAGTGACATTTTATTGTGTATTACATTAACCATTGCGAACATGTATGTGTATTCCATTGCTTTCGAATTATTATTACATTACATGATTTGGGTCAACCAAAATAACAGTTGCATAACATGGACTGCTACTAATTCAAGCACAACTGGAATTATTAACATAAAGCAATTTTCCCTAAGTATATATGCTCATATAGGTAAGTACTCACGGGCCACAAAATAACAGTTGCATAACATGAACTGCTGCTAATTCAAGCAAATTTGTAGTTATTAACATAAAGCAATTGTCCCTCAATGTTTATGCTCACACATGTAAATACTCATCGACCACAAATGTTGACCCTAAAGCTGTGGAGATCACTTCAGCAATTATCCTCATGTGTGTGTGTATATATATATATATATATATATATATATACAGACATATTACTGACTAGTTAGCAGAAATACATCTTTATGACACGGAAGTATTGTGAGGCTAGTCCTGTGTGGACGAAAGTCGTGGTGGAATAGACAAGGCCGCTTCTTCGTGGACCCCTTGTAGATGGAGCCCTCCATGGACTCTCGCAGCAGTTACCCTCTCTGGGTTGAAGTCTTCACTAACATGGACGTATGATAACACCACCTATCAGAACCATGCCAAAAATCGATGTGTCAACCTTTGCGTTTGATCTTCCTTCCTTACCCTCTACATTACATTTGCATGTCTTACTTTCTGCTGCTATACTCTTAGATGTGCATGTGTATGGTGAACTTGACTAGTCATAATTGCTAAAACTTGCCCACATCCGAAATTTGGAAAAAGCTAAGTTTTAATCTTGTCAAGTAGTCTAATCACCCCCCTCTAGACATATTTTCGATCCTACAAGTGTTATGAGAGCCTTGGTTTCAATTTCATTGGTTTCATAACCTAGGAGATTATGGCATGTAGCGAGGGAAATTATTACCATAGAGATCCATATTTCTATGGTACAAACCTTGCTAGTTGGAAGCATAAGATGAAAATGCATATTCTTGGTCATAATCCTATCGTTTGGGCTGTTGTTCGTGCTGGTGTGCAAGGTGTTTTCTTCGGAGAAGGTATAGAACTAGATTGTGATGCGATAGCGGATGAGCTGAAGATGTTGCAATACAATGCTCAAGCCTGTGATATCCTGTTCAACTGCTTGTGTCCCGAAGAATTCAACAAAATCAGCCACCTTGAGAATGCAAAGGAAATTTGGGATACTTTGATTGATATGCACGAAGGTACTGATTCTATCACGGAATCTAAGTTGGATGTGCTTCAAAGTCAGCTTGACCAGTTCAAGATGAAGGATGGTGAAGGAGTCGCTGAGATGTACTCTAGGCTAGCTCTCATCACAAATGAGATTGTCGTCTTAAGAAGTGAAGAGATGACCGACAAATTCATCGGCAAGAAGGTACTTAGAGCCTTGGATGGAAGATACGACACCGTGTGCACATTTATACAAATGATGCCAAACTACACAGATCTCAAGCCAACTGAAGTCATTGGAACGATTGTTGCTCATGAAATGTCACTCAAGGACAAAGATGAGTTGCACAACAAATCGAGCGGTGCTTACAAAGCTTCAAGCGATACTCCCGCTACTTCAAATGACGACCTTGTTACAAATGAAGAGATCAACCTAATGGTCAAAAAATTCAACAAGTTATACAAGAGTAGAGGCAAAGAAAAATCTCAAGTAGAAGATATGATGAGAAGCGTTCATCTAGTCGTGACCGAAACAGCTACAACTGTGGAAAGCCCGGACACTATTCCAACGAGTGCTCGTCTCCCCACAAGAGAAGAGAAGAGTCACCTAGAAGACGAAGCTCAAGAGATGAGTCACCTCGCAGAGAGAGAAGGAGTGGAGAAGATCATTAGGAACAAAGACACTCCTAGAGAGGAAAGGAATCGGAGAAGAAGGACAAGTACACTAAGAGTAGCTCAAGATGAATGGGTTTCCGGCACCGAGTCTGACAACCAATCTGAGAGGAGCTACCACTCCAACTCCGACTATATTCAAGATGAAGGTGTTCCCGTTCTTGCACTCGTTTCCTCCAACTCCTACGACACATTTGATTCAAAAAATTAAGGGATTGGAAACTACTTCATGGCAAAAGGCACCAAGGTATCACACCTCGAGTACTTTTACTTTGATAGTGATGAGGATGGCTTGTTAGGAGAAGATGACTTGCTCTTTGATAAGACTAGTGATAACATTGAAAATGAACATGAAAATAATCATGCTAGTCAAGAGAAATCGAATGATGATGATAAGAAAGATATTGAATGACTAGCTAGAGAATTAAACACTCTTAAGTTCGCTCATGAAACTACTCTAGAATATCATAGAGAGCTTGCAAGAACTCATGAGAAGCTACACTATGAGAAGCTAAATTTAGATCAATATCATGAGTTCTTAAAAGCAATCAATAATGATCTTCGAAAGAAGATTCTTTTTATCTAGACAAACGATTACTCTTGTCTACTTTTGTTCCACAAGTTAAACCTAAGAACACTAGTAGCAAAGGCAAGAAAGTTTATTCATCTAGTAACAACAATGCTAAAGCTAGATCAAATGATGTTGTTGTTAGTAGCTCTCTTGATTCCACTAATGATTCTCTTAGCCAAGTTACACTTGAGAAAGAAAATGATTTACTAGAAGGAATTATAGGGAGAGGTGTCTTCAAGAGTCTTGCTGGAAGTAAGAAATTCAAGGAAATTGTGCGCAAGTAAGGAGGACATTGGAAGAAGCAAGGTGTTGGCTACTTCAATGTTAACGAAGATGTTTGGGAAGAAGGTCCATATCCCATTCCCAAGTTTGTTCCTCAAGAGGAGAAGTATGATCCTACTCCTCCCAAGGGAACAAGCTTTCAAGATGACCTTCAGCCACAAGACTGTTGGAAATATGCCCTAGAGGCAATGATAAATTATTTATTATTATATTTCATTACTCATGATAATCATTTATTGTCCATGCTAGATTTGTATTGATTGGAAACTCAAATACATGTGTGGATACATTGACTACACACTGTCCCTAATGGGCCTCTAAAGGACTAGCTCATTGATCAAAGATGGTCAAGGTTTCCTGGACATAGACATGAGTTGTCATTTCATAACGGGATCACATCATTGGGAGAATGATGTCATGGACAAGATCCAAACTATGAATATAGCACATGACCATGTCAGTTTACTGCTACTGTTTTCTGCATGTCAAGTATCTGTTCCTATGACCATGAGATCATGCAACTCCCGGACACTAGAGGAAAGCCTTGTGTGTATCAAACATCACAACGTAACTGGGTGACTATAAAGGTGCTCTACAGGTATCTCATAGGGTGTGTGTTGGGTTGGTGTGAATCAAGACTGGGTTGTGTCACTCCGTATGACGAAGAGGTATCTCTGAGCCCACTCGGTAATACAACATCACAATAAGCTTGCAAGCAATGTGACTAAGGAGTTAGTCATGGAATCTTGTATTACGAAACGATTAAAGAGACTTGTCGGTAATGATATTGAACTAGGTATAGAGATACCGACGATCGAATCTCGGACAAGTAACACACTGATAGACAAAGGGAAGAACATACGAGATTGATTGAATCCTTGGCATCGTGGTTCGACCAATAAAGACCTTCGTAGAATATGTTGGAGCCAATATGAGCATCCAGGTCCCGCTATTGGTTATTCACCGGAGAGTGTATCGGTCATGTATGCATAGTTCTTGAACCCGCACGGTCTACACATTTAAGGTTCGTTGACAATATAAGCATAATTGAGTCGTTGTGTTGGTGATCGAAGGTTGTCGGAGGCCCGAAGGAGATCCTGGACATGATGAGGAACTCCGGAATGGTCCGAAGGTGAAGATTGATATATAGGATGAAGTTCATCGGAGTCCAAAAGTGTTCCATGGCGCACCAAGGGAATGAAGGAATGCAAAAAGGGGTTTTGGGAGGCCTCGAGAATTGTTGGGGGGGCCTCATGGGCAAGGAGAGGGGGCACCATAGCCCACCAGGGGGCTGGGTGCAGTCCCACACCCCTGCGCACTTTGGTCGAAGGGGAGGAGGCCTCCTCCTAGGGTGCCGCGAGCCCAACTTGGGTGGCTAGGCACCCAAGTGGGAGGGGCTACCCAACCCTAGCCGCCGCCCCCTTGTTGGCCGCCGGCCCCTGTGCATTCATTATTTTCGGTTTGAATATGTTCGGTTTGTACGGTTTTTGGTTTATACGGTTTTATATGTAGATACGATTCGGTTTCGGTAGTAACCATTTAATTTCGGTTTGGTTTTGGTAATAACCAAAATAACCAAAGTTGACGGGAACTATTGAACAACAAATAATTTTTTTGTCACATGATTCGGGTCATGTATGTAGGATCTATTTTTCTTGTGAAAAATGTGTACGTAGATTGGATTGGTAGATGACAGACATGATTTAGTCATAAGCACTAGCATTATATGGCAAGAGATATTTGAGATTAGGCAGGTTTTGGAGGCCCACATGATTTGGTGCTAGGCATTACTAGTAGTGCTAGCAGATATGATTGATTAGAGGAAGGAAAGAGGAAGAAGCAAAAAGAAGGAGTGAAAATCCCACGAGTCTTCAATGGCCACGAGCTTGGCTTCCTGTTCCTAGACATTGGACAACCAATGGAGCCCTCTCCTCGTGGATCGCTTGAAGAAATTGACCTTATGGGCTGGATAGATTGAGGGCCAAATAAGCACAGCATGCTCTATCTATTTTGAATGGTTCGAGGCTTTGAGTTGCTGCAATTAGTACCACCTTGCCCGTCGAGCTATGGTGTGGTGGGAAGACAGCTAAAACAAGGGGTAGTTGAAGGATTGGACTCATATCATAGCATGTTAGAGAAGACTTCGGTTTTTTTGGTTTAACCGAACGGTTTTAGGTTTCTAACCGAAAAAACCCAAATGTTAAATGGTTTCGAGAATTGGAAACTGAAACTCAAACCGGAACCCGAAAAAACTGGAAGTTTCGGTTCGGTTTGCACACCCTGACTTAGTATGCCCTCCCCTCTCCCTTCCCCCTATATATAGTGAGGTAGAGAGAGGGCAGCCAGACGACAACTTGTCGCGGCGCTGTTCCTCCTCTCCCTTGTAGTTCTTATCCTCCAAATACCGCATGGCGAAGCCCTGCTGAGTTGTCACCACAAACACCTCACCACGCCGTCATGCTATCGGAGGACTTGGGCTGCTAGTTTACCATCGCTCGCTCTATCGAGGAGGTGAAGGCATCACCAAGCTGTACGTGTTGAACGTGGAGGTGTCGTTCGTTCGGCACTTGATCGGGAGTTCGTGGGACGGTTTGTGATTGGATCGCGAAGACGTACCACTACATCAACCGCGTTCTTGAATGCTTCCGCTTAGCAATATACAAGGGTATGTAGATTCAATCTCTCCTCTCGTAGATGTGCATCTCCTAGATTGATCTTGGTGAGCATAGGAATTTTTTTTGTTTCCCATGCAACATTCCCCAACAGTGGGCATCACGAGCTAGGTCTATGCGTAGATGACATCACAAGTAGAACACGGAGGAGTTTGTGGGCATAGATATTTAGATTTCCTACCTCCTTAGTCTTTTCTTGATTCAACAGTATTGTGGGATGAAGCGGCCGGGACCAACTTTACTCGTCCACGTATGAGAGACCGGTTCCATCGACTAACATGTAACATTTTGCATAAAGATGGCTGGCGGGTGTGCGTCTCTCCTACTTTAGTTGAATCGGATTCGACGGAGGCGGTCCTTGTAGAAGGTTAAATAACAACTTGCATATCACCGTTGTGGTTTTTGCGTAGGTAAGAAGCATTCTTACTACATACCCATAGAAGCCACGTAAAACATGCAACAACAAATTAGAGGACGTCTAACTTGTTTTTGCAGGGTATGTTGTGATATGATATGGCTAGAAACATGATGATATATATTTTTATGTATGAAATGATCATGTTGTAATAGTTAATATCGACTTGCATGTCGATGCTACGGCAACCGGCAGGAGCCATGGGGTTGTCTTTAATTATTGAATGACCTGCATGTCAATTCATTAAGGGCTATGTAATGCTTTACTTTATCGCTAAACGGTAGCAATAGTAGTACAAACGTGGTTGGCACGACAACCTTGATGGCAACACGATGATGGAGATCAAGGTGTTGTGCCGGTGACGATGGATATCATGCCGGTGCTTTGGAGATAGAGATCAAAAGCACAAGTTCATGGCCATATCATGTCACTTATGATTTGCATTTGATGTTAATACTTTTATGCACCTTGGTTTTCTTAGGACGATGGTAGAATTATAAGGTGATACCTCACTAAAATTTCAATATAAAATTGTGTTCTCCCCGAGTGTGCACCATTGCGAGAGTTCGTCGTTTCGAGACACCACGTGATGATCGGGTGTAATAGACTCTACATTCACATACAATGGGTGCAAGACAGTTTTGCACACGCGGAACACTCGGGTTAAACTTGGTGAGCCTATCATGTACAGCCATGGCCTCGAAACACAAGAGACCGAAAGGTCGAACATGAGTCATATAGTAGATATGATCAACATGGAGATGTTCACCATTCAAACCACCTCTTCTCACGTGATGATTGGACATGGGTTGGTGGATTTGGATCATGTACCACTCGAATGACCAGAGGAATGTCAATTTGACTGGGATTTGTTTAGTAATGTGATTAACTAAACTCATTATATTGAACAATAGTCTAAGTAATCTTTGCAAAGTTTATGTTGTAGATCAATGGCTCGCGTAGTAGCACCCCTAAATTTTAATGCGTTCCTAGAGAAAGTCAAGCTGAAAGATGATGGAAGCAACTTTCTAGACTGGGACCATGATCCGAGGCTTTTCCTCATTGTTTCCCAAAAGAATTATGTCCTTGATACACCACTTGGTAATGCGCCCCCTTCCCGACGGCTGAAGACATTGTGAACATCTAATAGTCGCGTCTGGATGACCACTAAGTAGTTCAGTGCGCAATTTTGTATGACTTAGAACCGGGACTTCAAAGATGTTTTGAACGTCATGGAGCATATGAGATGTTTCAGGAATTGAAGTTGATTTTTGAGAAGAATGCCCAAATCGAGAGGTATGAGACCTCCGATAAGTTCTATGATTGCAAGATGGAGGAGAACGGGTCTGTCAGTGAGCACATACTCAGAATGTGTGGGTATTCCAACCGTCTGGCTGAGTTGGGAATTCCTCTCCCACGAGAGGCAATCATTGACAGAGTTCTTCAATCATAGCCACCTAGCTACAAAAGCTTTGTGATGAACTATAACATGCAAAGGGATGAATAAACCAGTCGTCATTTGTTGGCCATGCTGAAAGTCATTGAGTCAGAAATTTATAAGGAACATCAAGTGTTGATAGTCAATAAAACCAAAAGTTTCAAGAAAAATGGCAAGGTCAAGAAAGGTAACCTCAAGAAGAGTGGCAAAGCAGTTGCCTCTCCCGTGAAGAAACCTAAGGCTGAGCCCAAGCCAGAAACTGAATGCTATCATTGCAAGGGGACTGGCCACTGGAAGCGGAACTACCCCAAGTACCTGGCCAACAAGAAGGAGGCCAACACCAAACAAGGTATATATGATATACATGTTATTGATGTGTACCTTACCAACTCCCGTTGTAGTGCCTTGGTATTTGATACCGGTTCGGTTGCTCACATTTGCAACTCAAAATATAAACTACGGAATAAACGAAGGTTGGCGAAGGACGAAGTGATGATGCGCATGAGAAATGGTTCCAAGGTTGATGTGATCGCCGTCGGCACGCTCTCACTTCAATTACCGTTGGGATTAGTGATGAACCTGAATAATTGTTATTTGGTGCCTACGTTGAGCATGAAAATTATCTTTGGATCTTGTTTATTGCTATACAGTTACTCATTTAAATAAGATAATAATGGTTGTTCTATTTATATGAGTAATATCTTTTATGGTCATGCACACAATGTGAGGAGTTTATTCTTATTGAATCTCGATAGTGATAGCACACATGTTCATAACATTGATGCCAAAAGATGTAAACTTAATATGATAGTACCACTTTCTTGTGGCACTGCCGCTTAGGTCACATTGGTGTAAAATGCATGAAGAAGCTCCATGCTGATGGACTGTTGGAGTCACTTGCTTTTGAGTCACTTGACACATGGGAACCATGCCTCATGGGCAAGATGACTAAGACCTCATTTTCCGAAATTATGGAGCGAGCAAGTGACTTGTTGGAAATCATACATACTGATGTGTGCGATCCGATGAGCATTGAGGCGCGCGGTGGATATCGTTATTTACTCACTTTCACTAATGACTTAAGTAGATATGGATATATTTACTTAATGAAACACAAGTGTGAAATGTTTGAAAAGTTCAAGCAATTTCAGAATGAAGTTGAGAATCATTGTAACAAGAAGATTAAATTCCTATGATATGATCGAGCAGGAGAATATCTGAGTTATGAGTTTGACACTCACTTAAGACAATGTGGAATAGTTTCATAGTTGACACCGACTGGAACACCACAGCGTAATGTTGTGTCCGAACGCTGTAATCGTACTTTATTGGATATGGTGCGTTCTATGATGTCTCTTGCCGATTTGTCGTTATCATTTTGGGGTTATGCATTAGAGACAACTGCATTCACTTTAAAAAGGGCACCCTCGAAATCCGTTGAGACGACGCCATATGAACTGTGGTTTGGCAAGAAACCAAATTTGTCGTTTCTTAAAGTGTGGGGATGTGATGCTTATGTCAAAAAGCTTCAGCTATAAAAGCTGGAACCCAAAGCAGAGAAATGCATCTCCGTAGGATACCCAAAAGCGATAGTTGGGTACACCTTCTATCTCAGATCCGAAGGCAAAGTGTTTGTTGCTAAGAACGGAACATTTCTTGAGAAAGAGTTTCTCTCAAAATAATTGAGTGGGAGGAAGATAGAACTTGATGAGGTTGTTGAACCTTTACTTCAATGAGAAAGTAGCGCGGCGCAGTAAGATGTTTCTGTGGAGCCTTACATCAATTGAAGAGGAAGCTAATGATGATGATTATGGAGTATGGGATCAAGTTGCTATCGAACCTCGTAGGTCGACAAGGCCACACACTGCTCCTGAGTGGTACGATAACCCTGTCTTAATAGTCATGTTGTTGGACAACAATGAACCTACGAGCTATGGACAAGCGATGGTGGGCCTGGATTCCAAGAAATGGTTAGGGGCCATGAAATCCGAGATAGGATCCATGAATGAAAACAAAGTATGGACCTTGGAAGTATTACCTGAAGGCCGAAAGGCTATTCAGAATAAATGGATCTTTAAGAAGAAGACGGAAGCAGATGGTAATATCAGTGTCTATAAAGCTCGACTTGCGGCAAAGGTTTTTTCACAAGTTCAAGGAGTTGACTATGATGATACTTTCTCACCCGTAGCGATTCTTAAGTCCGTTAGGGTCATGTTAGCAATAGGTGCATTTTCCGATTATGAAATTTGGCAGATGGATGTCAAAACAACGCTCCTTAACGATTTCCTTAAGGAAGAGTTGTATATGATGCAACCGGAAGGTTTTGTCGATCCGTAGAATGCTAACAAAGTATGCAAACTCCAGCGATCCATTTATGGACTGGTGCAAGCATCTCGGAGTTGCAATCAACACTTTAATGAGGTGATCAAGGCGTTTGGGTTTATACAATTTTATGGAGAAGCTTGTATTTACAAGAAAGTGAGTGGGAGCTCTATAACATTTCTAATATTGTATGTGGATGACATATTGCTAGTTGGAAACAATATACAATGATTGGGAAGCATAAAAGAATATTTGAATTAGAGTTTTTAATGAAAGACCTAAGAGAAGCTGTTTTCATATTAGGCATCAAGATCTATAGAGATAGATCGAGACGCTTAACAGGACTTCCACACAATACATACGTTGACAAAGTTTTGAAGGACTTCAAATGGATTAATCCAAGAAAGCGTTCTTGCCTATATTGCAAGGTGTGAAGTTGAGAAAGACTCAATGCCAGTGACTGTAGAAGATAGAGAAAAGATGAGTGTCATCCCATATGCTTCAGCCATAGGCTCTGTCTTGCATGCAATGCTATTCATGACGAGAGAATGTATATACTTATTGCCCCCTCGTTGGTTACCCAAGTGCAAGGTTGAGATGTAGTCAGCAGCAAGTTTCCCTCACACAGGGACTGTAAGGTTTATCGAACCAGGAGCACTCCGAGGTTTAACAAGTAGGTGTCCACTGCTCTGGCGCTTACAGAGGACGTGGACCTGCACACACAACTAAATAACTTTTCTCCCAACGAGTACAGAGAGGTTGTCAATCTCTCCGGCCTTGTAGTTTGCAAAGGATCAAAACACAAGCGAGAATAGTAATGGCGATTGCAACGGGAAAGTAAATAAGCAATAAATGATGGAGGTATAAACCACGGTGGAAATATGGATCGGAGTCTCATGATGTTCACTAGTGACGTCTGTCTCCCAAAAGACGATAAATAACTATGCGAGGTAAACAAATTACAGATAGGCAATTGACAGAATCATAAATGCACCGCAATGCTAATCATGCTCCTTGATTGTTTTGAGGCTCAAATTAATGGGCAGTACGCCAAGAAAAGTGGACCGTTTATTCATCAACATCTACTTTCTAATCATCCACCTTGAGATATCTATCCAGAACATCTCGCTGGTATTAAGTTGCGAGTCCCACCCAAAGTGTAAACTCAAAGCAACGGACAATTGCATTAATGAACTAGGCATAAGGTAAACAATACTTGCAACCGCGGTCACAAGCACCGTTGTTTTCTCCCTGGTGGCAACAACACATTCCCTAGTCTCATGTTTTTGTCAGTCAAGCTAGACATCGAGGGGCATGAATCCACAATCATGCATAACGCTCCCTCTTGGAGTTACAATCTACTACTCAACCAAAGTAATAAAAGGTAACGGAGAACATGCATAAATTACTAAGAACATAATATAAAAGGAGAACCAAATATATAACTCACAACAGTCTGAACATAATCTCATAATCCATCGGATTCCATCAAACTCAACATAGCAATAGTAAGAGGATTACATATATGCCTTGATCATGTAGGGCAGCTCACAAGGACTAACCATTGAAGCGCAAGATTGGAGAGAAGACATGACATAGCTACTGGTCATGGACTCATGGTCCAAGGAGGACTACTCACTGCACGTCCGGGAAGCGTCCATGGTGGTGGAGAAGCTCCTGGAGATCAACCCTCCCTCCGAGAGGGTGCCGGGAAGAGGTCTCCTAACGCTCCAGATCTCGAAAGCGCTGCGGCGGCGGAACGGTGGAGGTATTCGCGATTCTAGATGTTGTCGAAGGGTTTTCCCTCGGGAAGGTAAATATAGGTGAAAGGAGGGCACCGGAGGAGGTGGGCCCCACCCAGACGGTTTGGTGGCGCGGCCAAGGGTCGGGCCGTGCAGGGAGGCCGCCTGGGCAGGCCCTCGCTCCCTTTGGTGATTCTGGAGTTCCTGTCACACTGATTTTTATATATTTTTCCTAGAATTGTTCGGGCTTCGGAAAATTGGGTAAAAGCCCGTGCAAAAAAGACATCAGCAGACAAAAACTGACACTAGGTGCACTAAGTTAGTAAGTTAGTCCAAATATGTGAAAATGATATAAAAGTGTTGCAAAACATATAACAATGTCACCTAAAAGATCATGGAATAAATAGAAATTATAGATACATTAGGGACGTATCAGCTATGCACAAGACCCGATGTCAACCTTGCCATAAGTATGACAGGAAGGTTTGAAAGTGATCCAGGAATGGAACACTAGACATTGGTCAAGAATATTCCGAAGTACCAGAAAAGGACTAAGGAAATGTTTCTCATCTATGGAGGTGATCAAGAGCTCGTCGTAAAGCATTACGTCGATGCAAGCTTTGACACTAATCCAGATGACTCTAAGTCGCAAACCGCATACGTATATATTCTCAATGGGGGTGCGGTAATCTCGTGTAGTTCCACGCAAAGCATGGTAGCTGATCCTACATGCGAAGCGGAGTACATAGCTGCCTCGGAGGCGGCTAAAGAAGGTGACTCTATGAAGGAGTTCATGACATATCTTGGAGTTGTGCCGAGTGCACTAGATCCAATGACTCTGTTGTGTGACAACACTAGTGCCATTGCTCTAGCCAAGGAACCAAGGTATCACAAAAGGACCAGACACCTAAAGTGACGCTTCAATTCCATCCCCGATTACATCAAGGAGGAGGACATAAATATTTTAAAGTGTACACAGATCTGAATGTTGCAGACCCCTTGACTAAACCTCTTCCACGGGCAAAGATGATCAACACCAGAACTGTATGGGTGTTAGATTCATTATGATGTAAATCACACAGTGATGTGAGCTAGATTACTGAATCTTGTACAAGTGGGAGACTATTGGAAATATACCCTAGAGGCAACGATAAATTAGTTATTATTATATTTCCATGTTCACGATAATCGTTTATTATCCATGCTAGAATTGTATTGATTGGAAACTCAAATACATGTGTGGATACATAGACAACACACTGTCTCTAGTGAGCTTCTAACGGACTAGCTCGTTGATCAAAGATGGTCAAGGTTTCTTGGCCATATACATGAGTTGTCATTTGATAATGGGATCACATCATTGGGAGAATGATGTCATGGACAAGACCCAAACTATAAATGTAGCATATGATCGTGTCAGTTTACTACTACTGTTTTTCTGCATGCCAAGTATTTGTCCCTATGACCATGAGATCATGCAACTCCCGGACACTTGAGGAATGCCTTTTGTGTATCAAATATAAATGTAACTGGGTGACTATAAAGGTGATCTACAGGTATCTCTGAGGGTGTCTCTTGGATTGGCGTGAATCAAAACTGGGTTTTATCACTCCATATGACACAGAGGTATCTCTGGGCCCACCGAGTAATACGACATCACAATGAGCTTGCAAGCAATGTGACTAAGGAGTTAGTCACGGGATATTGTATTACAGAATGAGTAAAGAGACTTGCCGGTAATGAGATTGAACTAGGTATAGAGATACCGACAACTGAATCTTGGGCAAGTAACATAACAATAGACAAAGGGAACAACATACGAGATTGATTGAATCCTTGACATCGTGGTTCGACCAATAAAGATCTTGGTAGAATATGTAGGAGCCAATATGGGCATCAAGGTCCCGCTATTGGTTATTGACCAGAGAGTGTCTCGGTCATGTCTGCATAGTTCTAGAACCCGCAGGGTCTACACACTTAAGGTTCACTGACGATATAAGCATAACCGAGTCATTGTGTTGGTGATCGAAGGTTGTTCAGAGTCCTGGATAAGATCCTGGACGTGACGAGGAACTATGGAATGGTCCAAAGGTGAATATTGATATATAGCATGAAGGCCAGCGGAGTCTGGAAGTATTCCGGGGCGCACTGATGGAATGACCAAATGCTCAAAGGGGTTTCGGGAGGCCCCGACAATTATTTGGGGGGCTCGTGGGCTAAGGAGAGGGGGCACCGCTACCCACGAGGGGGCTAGGCGCAGCCCCTCACCCCTGCCCACTTCGGCAAAGGGGAGGAGGCCTCCTCCTAGGGCGCTGCCAGCCCAACTTGGGTGGTGCTACTTCTCAAACAACAGCGCCAGAGTTTGACACGTTGACGGAGACTTGCTTGCGTTGGTTTTTCCCTTGGAGAGGAAAGGGTGATGCAGCAGAGGAGCAGTAAATATTTCCCTTAGTTGAGAACCAAGGTATCAATCCAGTAGGAGAATCTCGTCAAGTCCAGAGTACCTACACAAACACAAAAGAGCTTGCACCCAACGGTATAAAGGGGTTGTTAATCCCTTCAAGATTGATTGCAAAGTGAGATCTGAAGGCAGAAAGTGCAAAGAATAAAAAGAGTATGGCTGAAAATATAGCGTGGAGTAGACCCGGGGGCCATAGTGTTCACTAGAGGCTTCTCTCAAAATAGCAAGTATTACGGTGAGTGAACTAATTACTGTCGAGCAATTGATAGAACCACGCAAAGTCATGACGATATCTAAGGCAATGATCATACATATAGGCATCATGTCCGAGACAAGTAGACCGATACTTTCTGCATCTACTACTATTACTCCACACATCGATCGCTATCCAGCATGCATCTAGTGTATTGAGTTCATGACGAACAGAGTAAAGCCTTAAGCAAGATGACATGATGTAGAGGGATAATCTCAAACCAATGACGAAAACCCCATCTTTTTACCCTTGATGGCAACAACACGATACGTGCCTCGCTACCCCTTCTGTCACTGGGTGAGGTCACCGCATGGTATGAACCCAAAACCAAGGAATTCTCCCATTGCAAGAATCATAGATCAAGCTGGCCAAACAAAACCCACAACTCGAAGAGAATTACAAGGATATGAAATCATGCATAAGAGAGATCAGAAGAAACTCAAATAAGATTCATAGATAATCTGATCATAAATCCACAATTCATCAGATCTCGACAAACACATCGCAATAGAAGATTACATCGGATAGATCTCCATGAAGATCATGGAGAACTTTGTATTGAAGATCCAAGAGAGAGAAGAAGCCATCTAGCTACTAGCTATGGACTCATAGGTCCATGGTGAACTACTCACGCATCATCGGAGAGGTCATGGTGTTGATGAAGAAGCCCTCCGTATCCGAATCCCCCGTCAGGCAGGGCACCAAAATGTGCCCCAGATGGGATCTTGCGGAGACAGAAGCTTGCGGCGGCAGAAAAGTATTTTCGATGATCTCCTGATTTTGTCTGGGATTTTAGGGGATATATAGGCGGAAGACCTAGGGCAGGGGAGCCACGGGGATCTCACAAGCCTGCTAGGCCAAACCCCCCTAGGACGGGCCTGGTGGGCTTGTGACCTCCTCCGAGGTCCCCTGCCTTGGTTCTCAAGTCTCCCACGTGTCTTCTCTTATGGAAAAAATCATTCCACAGATTTTATTCCGTTTGGACTCCGTTTAAAATTCTCCTCTGAAAAGGGTCAGAAACATGGAAAAAACATGAACTGGCACTTGGCACTGAGTTATTAAGTTAGTCCCAAAAAGATATAAAAGGCATACAAAACGTCCAAAGTTTGACAAGATAATAGCATGAAACCATAAAAAATTATAGATACGTTGGAGACGTATTAGGTGGCAAGGCACCCAAGTGGGAGGGGGCACCCAACCCTAGACGCCGCCCCCCTCTTGGCCGCGACCCCTAGGGGAAACCCTAGGACACCCACCCCTCTCCCTTCCCCCTATATATAGTTAGGTAGAGAGAGGGAAGCCGAAAGACAACTTGCCGCAACGCTACTCCTCCTCTCCCTCGTAGTTCTTCTCCTCTAAATACTGCACGGTGAAGCCGTGCCGAGCTGTCACCAACAACACGTCACGACGTCGTCGTGCTGTCAGAGGACTCGGACTGTTACTTCACCATCGCTCGCTAGACTGAGGAGGTGAAGGCGTCACCAAGATGTACGTGTGTCGAACGCGGAGGTGTCGTTCGTTCGGCACTTGATTGGGAGTTCATGGGACGTTTCTTGATTGGATCGCTAAGACATACCACTACATCAACTGTGTTCTTGAACGCTTTTGCTTAGCGATCTAGAATGGCATGTAGAACCAATCTCTCCTCTCATAGATGTGCATCTCCTAGATTGATCTTGGTGAGTGTAGGAATTTTTTTGTTTCCCATGCAACGTTCCCCAACAAAGACCACAAGGGCAAGGGAAAGCTTCAAGAGGAGATTAACTTATTTGAGGAAGAATCCCAAGCCAAGGTCGAGTGGGTTCCCAAGGACACTTCTAGCACTACCTCATCTAGTGTTACCACAACTCCAAGGATCCCCGTCAAGTAGATGTGGGTCCCCAACAGGAAGAACTAGAAAGTTCTTGAGGGGTGACTCCGACAGTGAAACTCACTCTTATTAATTTTGGCAAGGAATACATGCAATCAACTCCAACCATATGCATTAGTTCAAGGAGTCACACATTCCCTCAAAGGTAAGCAAGTGACAAGTTAATTAATGCATCTTTGGACATCACCTCTCATGTATTTCATTCCGTGTCCATAGATATTCTTGCGTATGTCCCTTGTTCTTTGGTACTAACCCATGTAGGTGAGATAAGTAAGAAACAACACGAATTGCTTCCAAATCAAGATGATCTTCATCAACATTGAGCATCCACCACTATTACGCCTACTTGAAGTCTTCTATGACAAAACCCATGGTTAGTTTATCCCTCTTAGGAGGGATGTCACATCTAGGGGGACCTTTACTCTAAGACTTGAGTATAAGCATCTCCTAAATGATGTGAACACATTAATGCTTTATTTAAAAGGGGTAACCTTACTCGTGCTTAATCGATGAGTATGAGCTATGATCAAGTATTCTTACTTGGATCCTATGTCAATATACTCATATATAGATGACTTCGTCATCGCCAAAGTGTTTGATAGATGCTAGAATGTTCGTGCATGTTTCACCATGTTTTATTTGACATCTTATTGTGTGAGCATGTTGGTATGCATGTTTTGCTCATTTGAGGATATCCAATTGTTGTTATTTGGCTTTATATTTTCTTTTGGCCAATTGGATATACAAGAATGCCTAAGTACCTTTCTCTAGCTATCTATGCTTTCACGTCTCAAATTCTATTCATGCTACATCACAAAATTTGAGCAAGCACTTTAGGGACACTCTGTGTGTGGAGCACTTAGAGATCCGTCTCGACAAGGGCTAAATTCCAAAACCCTCCAAAGTGCATCTCGGTGTGACCAACCTCAAAAGTGCGGTCCCAGCAAAGCCTAGGGTTGATCAGGTTATCTTATCTTGGTACCACCGAGTTGTTATTTTCAGCCTCACCCAGTTTCTCTGTGAGCTAACAACTAAGGAACTCGGTGGCACAGAAAACTCCATCTTGGTGACACCGACAACCAAGAGATATAAATATCTTGCATGGACCAGATGGTTGAAAAACTCCTCAAACATCGCCTCGCACCTCCTCATCGTTGTGCCCTAGTCCCCTTATGGGGATCCCGACTTGTAGGCCGAGATCGCCGAATGAACGTGTATAGTGAACCGAGGGATCAATGCTCACTAAACATAGAGGTATTGAATAACAAGAGTATTACATTCATGCATAACGACTGAATATAAATAGGGCCATTAAGGCCGAGTCATTACGTAAATACGACCTTGAAGGCCGACCCACCAACATACTAGTGAATGCGGATAACTTAGAGGATAACGTGAACCCGTGCCATATGCCTTAACCTACACGCATTCTAACTAGGAAGCGTCCTAGATCGCATGTTCGTCCCCGACAAACTCTTCTCCAAACTCTGTCTCTTCCATGCCTGGCCAATTAAATAACCACTGGCAATCCAATGAGTACTTTGAATGTACTCACAAGCAACCCATGATATGGAACAAGGCATAATGAAGTGTGACATAATACTAGCATGTTGGTTTTTGCGGAAAGCTGATTTTTCCTAGTGCAACAATGTGATCAATTCTTGGTGACAAGCACAACAAGGTATCACGATGACCCAATGAACAGGTTACATATATCAATACCAACTCAGGGTCGGACATCCCATGTCCACCCATCATGCCAAGCCTCCTAGCTCAGCTTGATCATCATGTCTCTCCATGTCACCATCTTTTCTCATTTTTACCCCCCACACACTTGGTTTATGCGGAAACGACTAGACGTAGTTTAAGCAGGATCACCCAACTGTCCTTAGCCGTGGACACAACTATTCAAATAGTTTTACACTCTGCAGAGGTTGCATGCTGTACCCATGAGACTCAGGAAACTTTCATGTCTCATCCACGACTCGCGGTATATAACATACCCGTGGTAAGCACCCAAACAATGCCTTTCCCATGGCGACACTAAACAAAGAGTCCACTGGTTTGGTAGACAGCCCACATGATGTACATCTTATGAGCCTTGCTCTAGATCATATCATCCATGCAGGGACCAACGGTGTGCCTGGGACGTGTAAAAACAACATAGTCATCCTTCCTAGCACGACCCCATCCCGAGAGTGACCATGTCACTCTCATCAGTAGTAATGCGGGCTCTTTGCTAGCATCGACCAAATTAATCAACAAGGCCCCGTCACATAAGGGGTATCGTGGTCGCACATGTAAGGTTGGGACAGCCGACACATCTTGAATCTAATCCCATTTCTAAAACCACATACACAAAATCTTTCTTGGTACACCACTTCTTTCGCAGGTGGTCATCCATCCCACACCATCACCCTCGGGCATTAGTGGCACCCGACGGGGTTTTGAAAAGCCTTTGTAACACACCCTTTATCGTCACCATGCATATACCCATCCCTTCTTGCATAGCATCTACTGGAAACTAACAACATCCCGTATGCACAACCCTCATAGTTGGTAGGGTCATGCTTAAATGCAGGTAGTTAAATTGTACTCCCTCCGTCCCAAAATAATTGTCTCAACTTTGTACTAGCTCTATGAAAAAATTGTACTAAGCATAAGACAATTATTTTGGGACAGAGGGAGTACATATTTTTACAAGATTTATGGTGGAAGAATAATTAGATTTGGGGGAATATTTCTCGCTGTGGATTTTTTGCAAAAGCCAGAAAAATGGAAAAAGGAAAAGGGCCTAACACCATGGGCCAGACGCGACCAGCAGCTCGGTCGGCCCAGCCAACGAGCAATTCCAGGCACGTGCGCACCATCAGATTTGAACCTGATGCATGTGGCCCGGTGTCCAGTGACTACAAGAGGGAGAGAGAGAGACTAATGCCGACAGGTGGGGCCACTCTGTCACGATCATCTTTGATAACCCAAAAATACAGGGGACCAATTGTAGCCTTTCTTGATAAGTAAGAGTGTCGAACCCAACGAAGAGCTAAAGGTAGAACAAATATTCCCTCAAGTTTTATCGACCACCAATACAACTCTATGCACGCTTAACGTTCGCTTTACCTAGAACAAGTATGAAACTGGAAGTACTTTGTAGGTGTGATAGGGTAGGTTTGCAAAATAATAAAGATCACATAAATAAAAACTAGGGGCTGCTAAGACAAAGAAACAACTAAGTTAGTCTTAGTAGAGATCTTTTTGTCACAAGAAGGTTATTTGTCCCTAGGCAATCGATAACTAGACCGGTAATCATTATTGCAATTTTATATGAGGGAGAGGCATAAGCTAACATACTTTATGTACTTGGATCATATGCACTTATGATTGGAACTCTAGCAAGCATCCGCAACTACTAAAGATCATTAAGGTAAAACCCAACCATAGCATTATAAGGTATCAAGTCCTCTTAACTCCCATATGCAACAACCCACCTACTCGAGTTTATGCTTCTGTCACTCAAGCAACCCACCATAGGAAAATCATGAACATATTGCAACACCCTATAGTGAGGATCCCACACGCTTGCGCGACACAAAGAGCACCACAGGACAACACCAATAATAAAACATGCAACTCAAACCAATCATGATCATCAATCAACCCATAGGACAAAACGGATCTACTCAAACATCATAGGATAGCCATACATCATTGGGAAATAACATATAGCGTTGAGCACCATGTTTACGTATAGGTTACAACAGTGGGAAGAGGTGTTGAACCGCTGCATAGAGGGGGAGAGTGTTGGTGATGACGTTGGCGAAGTTGTTGGTGTAGATCGTCGTCACGATGATGGCCCCGACGGTGTTCCGGTGCCACCGGGAGAGAGGGGGAGAGAGCCCCCCTCCTTCTTCTTCTTCCTTGGACTCCCCCTTAGATGGGAGGAGGGTTTCCCCTCTCTTCCTTGACCTCCATCGTGGTGGAGGGGAGAGAGCCCCTCCGAGATTGAATCTCTCTCTGTCTTCCCTTCTGTATCTGCCTTTCCAGATTCTGGCTTTCACTGTTTCTTAAATTCCTGGAGATCCATAACGCCGATTGGGCTAAAATTTTAACACGATTTTTATCCAGATATTAGCTTCCTTGTGGAAAAATAAGGACACCAACCGCCTTACAGGGTGACCAGAAGCCACCCTGGCATGCCCTACCCCCCAGGACGTGCCCCTATGGCTTGTGGGCCCCTCGGGCATCGCCTTTTGTTGATTCCACTTCCCAAAATTCACATATATTCCAAAAAAATCTCTGTATGTTTTTATCCCGTTTGGACTTCGTTCGATAGGAATTTTCTTCGAAACAAAAAACATGCAACAAACAGAAACTCGTAGTGGGCACTGGATCAACATGTCAGTCCCAAAAATAGTATAAAAAGTTGCCAAAAGTCTATGAAAGTTGTAGAATATTGGCATGAAACAATCAAAATTTATAGATACGACGGAGACGTATCAGCATCACCAAGCTTAATTCTTGCTCGTCCTCGAGTAGGTAAATGATAAAAAAGATAATTTTTGATGTGGAATGCTATGTAGCATAATCTTGATCATATAATCTAATCATGGCATAAATACTAAGACATGAGTGATTCAAAGCAATAGTCTACCATTTGACATTAAGACAATAATACTTCAAGTATACTAATAAAGCAATCATGTCTTCTTAAAATATCATGGCTAAAAGAAAGTTATCCCTACAAAATCATATAGTCTAGCTATGCTCCATCTTCATCTCACAAAGTATTAAATCATGCACAACCCCGGTATTAGCCAAGCAATTGTTTCATACTTTAGTATTCTCAAACTTTTTCAACTTTCACGCAATATATGAGCGTGAGCCATGGGTATAGCACTATAGGTTGGATATAATATGGTGGAGGTTGTGGAGAAGACAAAAATAAGGAGATAGTCTCACATCAACTAGGCGTATCAATGGGCTATGGAGATGCCCATCAATAGATATGAATGTGAGTGAGTAGGGATTGCATGCAACTGATGCACTAGAGCTATAAGTGTATGAAAGCTCAAAAAGAAACTAATTGGGTGTGCATCCAACTCACTTACTCACAAAGACCTAGGGCAATTTGAGGAAGCTCATCATTGGAATATACAAGCCAAGTTCTATAATGAAAAATTCCCACTAGTATATGAAAGTGACAATATAGGAGACTCTCTATCATGAAGATCATGGTGCTAGAAAGCACAAGTGTGGAAAAAGGAATATTAGCATTGCCCCTTCTTTCTTTCTCTCATTTTTATGTTTTTTATTTTTATTTTCTCCTTTTTTGGTGGGATTCTTTGGCCTCTTTTTTTATATGGGCTTCTTTGGCCTCTTTTATTTTTCATAAAGTCTGGAGACTCATCCCAACTTGTGAGGTAATAATAGCTTCGATCATCCTCTCCTCACATAGGACAATGCGCTAATAATGATGATAATCACACTTTTATTTACTTACAACTCAAGAATTACAACTCGATACTAGAACATAATATGACTCTATATGAATGCCTCTGGCAGTGTACCAGGATGTGCAATGATCTAGCATAGCAATGACATAAAAATAGACAAGCCATGAAAACATCATGTTAGCTATCTTACGATCATGCAAAGCAATACACAATGATGGTGCGTGTCATAATAAACGAAATGGTGGAAGTTGCATGGAAATATATCTCGGAATGGCTATGGAAATGTCATAATAGGTAGGTATGGTGGCTGTTTTGAGGAAGGTATATGGTGGCTGTTTTGAGGAAGGTGGGTTTAATGCACCGACGAAAGTTGCACAGTACTAGAGAGACTAGAAAAGGTGGAAGGGTGAGAATGCGTATAATGCATGGACTCAACATTAGTTATAAAGAACTCACATACTTATTGCAAAAATTTATTAGTCATCGAAACAAGGTACTACACGCATGCTCCTAGGGGAAGGGTTGGTAGGAGTTAACCATCACGCGATCCCGACCTCCACACAAAGGATGACAATCAATAAATAAATCATGCTACGACTTCTTCACATAACGGTTCACCATACATGCATGCTACGGGAATCACAAACTTTAACTCAAATATTTCTACGAATCCACAATTACTCACTAGCATGACTCTAATATCACCATCTTTATATCGCAAAACTATTGCAAGGAATCAACCATATCATATTCAGTGATCTACAAGTTTTATGTAGGATTTTGTGACTAACCATGTGAATGACCAACTCGTGTTAACTCTCTAAATAGATATAAGTGAAGCATGAAGGTTTAATTCTTTCTAGAAAATATATGCCCACACTCTAAAAAATATAAGTGAAGAAAAAGAGCATTCTACAAATGGCGGTTTTCTATGTGTAGAGAAACATGCAATCCAAACTTCAAATGATATAAGTGAAGAACATGAAGCATTCTATAAAGCCATACTCAAAAGATATAAGTGAGGTGCAAAGAGACTTATATAAATCAATCAAGGACTTTATCATACCAGCATGGTGCATTATTAAATAAAAATTAAAAGCACACGACGCTCCAACATTTACGCATATCATGTGACGAATAAAAATATAGCTCCAAGTAAAATTACCAATGGTTGTTAGAAGAAAGAGGGGACGCCTTCCGGGGCATCCCCAAGCTTAGTTTCTTGGGAGTCCTTGAATATTACCTTGGGGTGCCTCGGGCATCCCCAAGCTTAGTCTCTTTCCAATCCTTATTCCTTCATCCATCGTGATCTCGCCCAAAACTTGAAAACTTCAATCACACAAAACTTAACAAAACCCTCGTGAGATCCGTTAGTAATAATAAGGCAAATTACAACTATAAGTACTATTGCCAACCAATTAATATTATGTTTCTTCATTGTATCAACTATAATATAACTTTTCCATGGCTTAAACCACCGATACAATCGATAGTTTCATCAAAACGAGCAAAACAATGCATCAAAAACAGAATCTGTCAAAAACAGGACAGTTTGTAGTAATATGTACATTAACCATACTTGTGTAACTTTCAAAATTCTGAAAAATTAGTAAGAAATAAAAAATTTACCTAGAAGTGATGTGTAAAAAATTCAGAAACTTTTGACATTCTAGTCAAAAATGTAAATTCACGCACTATAGCCAAACACTACAAGAAATATGTTCATACATGACGTTCTTTAAGAGGTCGTTGATGAATTCGTCATAAATCTATGACGATTTCATCTGAGATGGTCGTAAACCGTTTGAGGGGACCAAATCTACATATAAATTATGATGATGTGAGTCAAAAATATCGTAACCGCATCGGATGAGATCGTCATAACTTATACGACGGTTATAAAAATATCGTAACATGTTCTAACTATGTTGACATATCACTTGTGGGTCCGTTCTATCCCACCTCATCCAAGTATTGAATTGTTTTCATACCACTTTTCTGGTGGGCTATTTTTCAACTTACTTTTATATTTGGCTGGTATTTTATCCTCCATGCTTGCTAATGGGCTGGTTTGTGGTTTGTCAAAAAGGCCCACATCATCACTTTTGCCTACGTGTCATGTCCATGTGTTATTTTTTGCCTAGTTTGTGAAGCAACCTACTATTATGTCATTCCAAAAATTCTCGAAAAATTCTCATAAATACTTTGTATCATATGTTCCTCAAATATGTGAAAACCCTTCCTTCCATAGTTCAAAAATAATTCAGCAATATTCATTTTCCTATTCTGTTCAGAGTAGCACTTTGTGAAGGAAGTTCTATTTCTATTTCTTTGACTACCCTCAAATTTTTGAGCACTCTTTCATATCCAAATAATTGCCTCATGAAAACTTTCGTAACCATTTGCCAAGTAAATCTTTCTCTGCAAATTTCCAAAGTTTGTGTTCAGCTAACAACTTTGTGAAGGAAGTACTAGATAGGAATATCCTGATGAGTTGAATTTTTTCCACATCTTCTATGTGCCCAAAACATAGCTCTCCACAAAATTTTATCGCCATCTAACAATCCATGTGAGCTCATCATCCAATCTTGTCTTTTGGTAACATTTTAAGTTTGTGAAGCAACTACATTTTATATTGCTTTATAGTTGATGAAAATTTACCACGTAATGAAACTGACCATATAAACTCACTCCACCAAATTTTAGCTCATTTAATGCACCCAGTTTCCCTTAATATTTTTCCCAATATCCTGTACAATAGAGAGCATTGTGAAGGAAGTACAAATTTTGTATCCAATTTTTATGAAATTTTTACAGTGCCTTAATGTGGCCAAATTATCATACTCCAAATTTTAGCTCAATCCAATCATCTATGTGAGCCTAGTTTCAATTACCATTTTCTGTCTAGATTGGCACATTGTGAAGGAAGTGTGAGTTTGGCATGTTCAAAATGGTATATATTTTTTACAGTGCCTTCATATGCCCAAATTAACATCATACACCAAATTTCAGCTCAATCCATTCAATCATTTGATCCAAGCTTCAACATCCATATTTGTGCACAGTGTGTTACTTTGCAAAGCAAGTGCCACCTAGGTTCATCCATTTGAGCTAAAAAAATCCAAGAGAGTCTCCTTAGTAGATGATCATCCTCAGCCAAAATTTAGGCCCAATGTCTATGTGCATTATCCGCACCGCTAATCAAACACATGGCTGTTAATTCATGTTTGAGCTTAATTCAGTCTCCTCGTGAGATTCTTCTATTGTATTCTCCTTCCTAACACCTACCGAGGGATTTTCCAACCCACCAGACATGCCTATTCCACCCAGAACGCGTGGCAACGCAACGGTCAAGCGGTGACCATGCGGTTGGCATGCAAGTTCACGCGCTCTAGAGTTGGGGCCCTCGACCACCATCCAAACCTCGATGTCAAGCCACCACACCATGTATTTTTGATTAAATAGATACTTATGTACCTATAAATTATTTTTGGGAAAAATAAAGAGTAAACTATAATCCAGCCGTAGTTCAAATTTAACCCGCTTCCAACTGAATCGACATAAATTTGTCTTTTTCACGAGAGGTGGATAAAAGCTTTTAACACCCAACCATTTTGTCCATTTTACATTAAATATGGACTAGTATTTTAGAAAAATCAATTGGTCCAATTTTGAAACAAATATATGGTAGGTCCTTCACAAAAAAATTCATTTTGGGCACTTGAAAAATGGAAAATGATTTTTACATACAAGGAAAATGAAAACTTCCTTAATCAACATTGTTTGTCATTCCAATATGCACCCTTATGCATAACATTATATCATTTCAACAAACTATGTCATGAATGTGGCCATAAGAGCACTTTTTTACAATAATTTTTTTATTACAAGTTTATTATTTTTCCTGGTAACTTTGTCACATATAATGACACAAATGCAAAGGTTTTCCATTTTTTTTTGATTTTTTTGATTTTTTCATGGCCGTTTCAAAACACGGTCAAAACAGCGGGTATGACCGTTCCTACCTAGTGGTTGAATCTTGGAAATATTTTGGTGTTTCTTTGATTAAATAGATACTCATGTACCTAGAAATGATTTTTGGGAGAAATAAAGAGCAAACCATAATGTAGCTGGAGTTCAAATTTGACCCGCTTCGAGTCGATTCAACGAAAATTTGTTTTTTTCACGAGAGGTACCCTTTAACACCCAACCATTTGGTAAATTGTACATTAAATATGTCCTAGTATGTTAGAAAAATGATTTGGTCCAATTTTTCAACAAATATATGGTAGATCCTTCACAAAAAAACTCATTTTGGGTACTCGAAAACTAGAAAATAAATTTTCCGTCCAAAGAAAGCGAAAACTTCCTTAGGCAACATTGTTTTCCATTACAATACGCATCCTTGTGCACAATATGAGATCATTTGAACAAACTATGCCATGAATGTGGCCATAAGATTGAATATTTGGCTCGAAAACCATGAATCTTCACACATGATAACTCATTCCTAAGACTTTCTGAAAATAATCGCCATATTATAAGTTTATTATTTTTCCTAGTAACTTTGTCACATATAATGACACAATGCGAAGTTTTTCCATTTTTTGATTTTTTGTAATTTTTCATGGCCATTTCAAAATGCGGTCAAAACAGCGGATATGACTGTTCCTAATTAGTGGTTGAATCTTGGAAACAATTTCGTGTTTCTCTAATTAAATAGATACTAGTGTACCTAAAAAATATTTTTGGGAAAAATAAAGAGCAAACTATGAGGCAGCTTTAGTTCAAATTTGACCCACTTCCAACTGATTCAACAAAAATTTAACTTTTTACGAGAGGTGGATCAAAGATTTCTACACCCAACCATTTGGTGAATTTTACATTAAATGTGGCCTAGTATTTTATAAAATTGCGTTGGTCCAATTTTGCAACAAATATATGGTAGGTCTTTCACAAAAAAACTCATTTTGGGTACTCAAAAAATGGAAAATGAATTTTCCGTCCAAAGAAAATGAAAACTACCTTAGGCAACATTGTTTTCCATCCCAATATGCACCCTTGTGCACAATGTGATATCATTTTAACAAACGATGCCATGAATGTGTCCATAACATTGATCATTTGGCTTGAAAGCTATGAATCTTCACACACGATAGCTCATTTCTAAGAACACTTTTTAAAAATAATCGCCATATTACAAGCTTATTATTTTACCTGGTAACTTTGTGACATATAATGACACAATGCTAAGGTTTTCCATTTTTTGATTTTTTTTGAATTTTTCATGGCCATTTCAAAATGCGGTCAAAACGACGGGTATGACCGTTCCTACCTAGTGGTTGAATCTTGGAAAACTTTTGGTGTTTATCTGATTAAATAGATACTTGTGTACCAAAAAAAGATTTTTGGGAAAATAAAGAGCAAACTATGGGGCAACTGCAGTTCAAATTTGACCTGCTTCGAGCTGCTTCAACGAAAATTTGTCTTTTCACGAGAGGTGGATCAAAGCTTTCTACACCCAAACATTTGGTGAATTGTACATTAAATGTGGCCTAGTATTTTAGAAAATTGGGTTGGTCAAATTTTTCAACAAATATATGGTAGGTACTTCACAAAAAACTCATTTTGGGTACTCGAAAAATGGAAAATGAATTTTCCATCCAAAGAAAATGGAAAATGAATTTTCCGTCCAAATAATATGAGTTCATTTGGACAAACTATGCCATGAATTTGGCCATATGATTAATCATTTTTGGGCACTCGAAAAATGGAAAATGAAACTTTTTTGTAAGAAAATGAAAACTCACTTTTGACATGTAACCATTTGGCCAATTGCGCATAAATTATGGTCTAATATTTTTGAAAAATGGTGCGGTTAAAATTCGTAATAAAGATTTGGTAGGTTTCTCACAAAAATTTGAATTCTGACAAACTGTTTTCACAGAAATTATAAGAAAATGAAAATATCCCAAATCACATTGTTTGTCATCCCAAAGTAGACACATATGCATGATATTGGTTAATTCTGACAAATTGTATGTTTACCCCGAATAAGAGGGTGAAAAATATAAGAGAAACAAAAGGAAAAGAGAAAATTACACAAGCTTAAGTATGATTGGTGGAATGAGTTTTGACATGGATCGCTGACATGGCAAACATCCGCCCATCCATCCATCCATCCACCCGTCCATCCATCCACCCGCAGCAAACTTCACCCAACCCATCATGCCCTCCTCTTCCTTTGTGTGCGCGAACCCTAGGCGCCGCCTCCCTCTCTCTCCCAATCTAGATCGACAGGTCCGTCTGCCCCTTCATTCCCTCTCCCATGCGCCTCCCTCCCACCCAAGACGGATCTCCCAACGCATCCATCTCTCCTCTCGTGTTTAGATACCCGATAGCATTGTCTGGTGTATCAATTTGTTGTTAATGGAAATGTTAAGAAAGCATGAAACTTCTGTCCATGGAGAATGCTTCATATGCAGTCTGGATGTTTTGTCCACTAATTTACTTTAAGCCGCTATACAATTTTTTTTGTTTTAGTGTGTGCCTTGTAACTGTATCTTTGTCGTTTCTAACATGATTGTTGTAGGTTACAAGATATATTTCTGTCGGTTCATCTTGTTTTAGAATATGCCCATGTTCATTCGTTTATGTGTATTGCTATTTATGTCTGGTGAGATGTGAGAGACACTCATCTATATGTTTATATTTTGAGCAGCTGGGTACAACGAGAGTTGCAAAATCATCCACCAAATTTTGGGAGGATGGCATAAAAGATTACATAACTGAGATGGAAGAGAAGATGACTGCTCCTGTACAAGAAGGCGAAGAGCGAAAGTCCTCTTTTTCAGTTGTTGCGGAAGTTCTGACCAAGCATCGCCCATCAAGCAAAACAAACTTTGGTAGCAGTTTTTGTGCACTTGATAACAGATTTTGTGATAGCACTTGGTTTGGTAGCAGATTTTGTGATAGCACTTGGTTTGGTAGCACATTTTGTGCACTTGGTTGTGTAATTTTGTACCAGATTGTGCTACAGGTTTGGTTGCAGATTTTGGTTGTGCTACATGTTTTGGCTATATTATCAGATCTTGGAATGTGCTTCAAATTGTGTGGTGTGGGCTGTCATTTAGAGATGCTTCACATTTACGTGTATGGGCTTCAAAGTTTTATGGGCTGTTATTTATAGATCCATTAACAACATAAAATAAAAAAAAGCTGTTGAATTCAAAAATGAAAAAGGCCAAAACTGAACTGGGCCAAATGTATTTGGGCACTAAAAGGCTAGGGCCCAAATTATAACAATAAAAAAATTAAAAAAACTAGAAGGGGTGTAAATAGGCTAAGGCCCCAAAAGAAGCCCAATAAGAAAAAAACAAAAAAATAAAACCAGCCCATGTGATCAATTGAAATGGGTTGGGCTGATTTCGGCCATGATGTTTTGATTTCGCCGTAATTTTGCCACGTAGGACTGCCACGTAGGATTGGGTTAGATTGCCAATGACGATTTAGGATCGTCGTAAAGGTTACGATGATCCAGGAATCATCGTAAAAGTTACAAGGATTTCGATCAAAACATTCCTGCTGTCAGTTTTGGACGCCTCGTTTTTGACGCTTGGTTTTTCGTCGTAAGATCGTCGTAAATTAAAAACCGTGACGATGTAGCGACGAAAATATAGCGTCGTGTATTAGCATATTCCTTGTAGTGAAAGTTTCTGTTTTTGCACTGCACACACCAAACAAGCAATCTAATCATCCTAAAGGAAAATCTTGGCACATTATTCTTATAATACAATAGATTTATACATGGGGATAATTCTTTTTGTTGAAAACTTTCTGTAATTAATATTCACAATGTTTCCATGGGAATGAACAAAGTTCAAGGAATGCTCCCATTTTATCGATGCTCGTCTCTCTCACTTTCACTTTTCTTTTTGAAAAAGTTGTATGTTCCCCTTTTTATATTTTGATTTTAAAACTATATAAAAGCACACAACAGAATAAAATAACTCTCTAAAACTTCCGGGTTGTCTCCCTGGCAGCGCTTTCTTTAAAGCCATTAAGCTAGGCATAAAGTGCTCAAGTAATTGATCCACCCAGATCCCAAGGTATATCAAAGCCAATTTTAAATAACAATGATTTGCAATTTAGTAGTGAGCACACAGTAACATATATCACACAACAACGAAGTCTAACTCTCTTCCTATTCATCAGTATGTCATAAAGAACAATTCATGCACACAAAGTAAAGGCCAATGCATAGTATAAACAGTTTCTTGCAATTTTATTTTATTGGAAACATAGAGAGGTGGATATGTAGTTCCTTTCTCATAATAATTGCAAGTAGGAGCATCAAGCATATGCATATTATATCTATAAAAATCTTCATGTGTAATAGGAAAAGGCAACCCATCTATATAATCCTTAATAAGTGCAAACTTCTCCAATACACTGTAGTTGGGAGAATTCAAAAATATAATAGGATTATCATGTGTGGGTGCAATAGCAACCATTTCATTCTTAACATAAGGAACTATAGCAAGTTCATCTCCATAATCATCATTCATATACGCATCATGTCCACAAGCATAGCAAGCATCAAGTTCATCAAAGAGGGATATTTCAAATGAATCCAAGGGATCATAGCAATTATCATAGCATTCATCCTTCGGTAAGAATGAAGGGAAATTAAACAATGTATGAGTTGAAGAGTTACTCTCATTAGAAGTTGGGCACGGGTAGCTAATCTTCTCTTCCTCCTTTTGTTCTTCGCTCTCCTCGTCATCTATTTCATCTAATGAGCTCACACTGTCAAGAATTTATTCTTCCATAATATCCTGCAAAATATTAGTCTCCTCTTGGACAACGGAGTATTCCTCAATATATGGCTTAACATAAGCATTAGAAGCATAATTTTCATCGCAATATTTAAGTATGGAAAAACTTTGAGAGTTGTAAAGAGTAGCATCATACTTTTCAATCAAAGAAGCAATTTCATAGGCACCCTTAAAAGCAATAAATTCTTCAATTAGCTCAACATCATAGTAATTATAAACACCCTTGGCATAAGAAGATACGATTCCATTATCCTTAAACTCACATTGATAGGGAAGGTGTTTTTAGGGTCCTCAGAACAACAAGTAAAATCATAAATTTCGCATAAATTCCAAGCATAGCATTGCGAAGTATTAATATGATGCCATAAAAGTTTCCCTTTTTGAGATAAGCGGTGTCGCACATAATAAGCATGCTCATTTAATTATTTGCCCTCAACTAAGCTAGCTGGGGTTTCACCACGAGCACAAATGGATCGAAGATGACCCAAGTAATATTCTTCGGTGGTACGGAACACTACTGGTTCCTCAACTTTTGGAGCAGCATGTACATCTAATTTTTTGGTGTTTTGCGTGTCCTACCCATAACTAAAGATAGAGAATAATTTAAACAGCAAATAAAATCTACTTAGTGATAAAGCAAACAAGCACACACGAGAATATTCACCCGACGCTATTACTCCCCGGCAACGGCGTTAGAAAAAGGTATTGATAACCAACAAGTATAGGGGGTCAATTGTAGCCTTTATCGATAAGTAAGAGTGTCGAACCCAACGAGGAGCTAAAGGTAGAACAAATGTTCCCTCAAGTTCTATCGACCACCGATACAACTCTACGCACGCTTAACGTTTGCTTTACCTATAACAAGTATGAAACTATAAGTACTTTGTAGGTTTGCAAGATAATAAGAGCATTTAAATAAAAATTACGGGTTGCTAATATAATGTCGGGGCCCCGATCCTAGGTCATAAGAACCCAGCCTGTAACACATCACATCACTTTGCGGCCTCACGCACGGTAAACTCCACGGCTTCCACCTTACCTTGGCCGGGACCGTTTGCGTCTTTTGGCTCACGTATATGAATATGTTGCTAGTGTTCAAACGACAAAGAACCCGGGTCGACATGACTAGTTATAAACCCAAGTGGTACATCCGTACAGGGGTAGGCATACATAACCCAGCAAAGCAGGTGTCGTTCATCAGTGTGTGTTGACGAGTCATAGCAAGCTACAAGGACTCCATTACACCGCGTGACATTTCCCCGAGGGGACAGACACAGCAGCAAAGAAGGATACACACCGGTCAATCAATGTGTCTAGAGCAGTAGCAAGCTACCAGCGCTCGATAGAAGCACAAAGAGGCATTTCCCTGTAAAGAGTACTACTAAAGGCACACAACTAGGTGTCGAATCCCACACATATAATGCATTTCAAACATACACACATTATGCACGATATGTGTAGATACAACATGGCATCACAACATAACTCTATGACTCAAGCATTTATTTAAGACTCATAAGAGTCAACATAGTATGATATTACAAGCAGGGGTCTCGTGACCCGACACTCAAGTCATACAAACAACAAGCGGAAGCAAATCATGTCTGGGTACAGACATCTACTAAAAGTGGCTGGAAGAGCCTGAAAAGCTACTACGACCCTACCAAAGGAGCCAAACCTCTGTCTGGGATTCCCAAGCTATTCCGGTCAAAATCGTACACATCGCGTAGAACCTTTTAATGAGTCTAAGTCTTCTCTGCAAAAACATAAATAAAGCAACCGTGAGTACAAAGGTACTCAGCAAGTCTTACATCAGAACTATCTACATATGCATCATGTTTCAATGAAAGGATTGTGGGGCTTGATTGCAGCAAGCCAGCCCTGACTCTTGGCTAACCTGTACTACGACTACAATTTCTTTCTTTGAGGTGGGATAACGCACACGAATCCACATATTCACCAATTCAATACACCACTATGGATCCACTCTCGTGTCCCTATGAGAAGGCCTTCCATAGCACTCACACTTATCTTGCATGTTTTAGAGTATCCATTTAAATTGTCTATGTGCCACGTAATGTTTCCAAGTAGTCCATATCCGAGGACGCGGCTATTCGGACAGATTGAATCACCCTGCAGGGGTATACTTCTTCACACATGCTCCCACCACTTAGCACCATATGCACGTCATGCATCTCAGCAACCTTCAAGCGGAAGCACTGGCGTGTGTGCCGGCCACGACCGTTAACCACACAAGACCCTAGTCCAGGTTTATCGCCTATTTGAGACTGAACCCGCAAGGAAGTCCGTCCGAGGTTTCCTCTACGGCCCCAAACGATGTGCGCAGGGTTCCCAAGCCCACCATTCGGGTGCCACTTGGTACACCGTGCCACTGTGTATCTACCTAGTGAAGCCTACCCCGTCGGGCAGAGCTAAACACGGCCGCCAGCACTTTTCCTACAAACACCAGAAACTAATTGCAAGTCCTGGACAGAGATCTAGGCAATTAATAAGCCGAGCGGGGTCATATTTCAGGGCCCAATGCATGGTAGTATCTTGTCTTGGATAACATACACAGAACTCAGTTCTTAAGGACGGTCCCAATGAGACAACCCGCCATGTACTCCTACATGGCCTCTCATCGCTACCTTTACCAAATCAGATTCACACCTTTACTCTCACACTGTAGGACATTAACACAACCATTCCGATTCATCATCCAGATGGATCAGACCCGACACGACTCTAAGCATAGCAGGCATTGTAAACAAGCATGGATGAGTAAGCACATCAAGGCTCAAGCAGTTGCTACTCATGCTAAGTGGTTTCAACTATTTACAGTGACAAAATCAGGTCATGCAAAGGAATGGGTTCAACTACCGATAACATGTACAGTTGAATCGCGTTTGTCCTGATGCAGTAAAAGAGAGCAGAAGCGAGAGAGTGGGTTTATTTCAATATGCTCAAGGGGGTTTGCTTGCCTGACACGTCTGAGGATAGCAATGAGTCTTCATCAATGTCAACGATCACATCGTCGGAAACATCGTTTACCGAGAGGGAACAACACCGACAAACAAGAAAGAACAACAATTACTTCACGGAAATGCAACACTATGATGCATGCTAAAGACATGAAATGAAAGGTGGCAGGGCTAATGTGGTTATCATTTCTTAAGTTGAAGTTGGTTTGAATTAGGATCCAAACATCACTTCAAGCCGAGAATCTCTCCAAGTACCCTTATAATTGATTCGACCCGATGCTCATAACAAATTGTTCCAATATGTATGGAGTTAGTATTTTGAGGTACTGATTTGCATTGACCAATGTTTGGTCATAACAATTGAAGTGGAATTCAAATAAGTATCAATTTCCAATTCCAAACTAATTATGAAATTTATCCTATTCACCATTTTGCCTATTTGGTCAAGTTAACTTTTCCAAACATGCATGAAAAACCCATAATCAGATTCCTTGGATTTTTCTGATACTTTTTCATATATAATTTATTTTTATCCGAGTTATATTTTAATTTCTATGATTTTTACAAGTTTTAGCAATTTCATGGATTTATTTTATAATAGGAAATCAATTACTACGTCAGCACTGCATCAGCATTGCGTCAGCAGTCAACTACGCCTGGGCCAGGTCAAACCTGACCAGTGGGGTCCACTAGTCAGTGACCCAGGTGCTAATCCCGCGCTGACCCGCACTAAGTGGGGTTTGACCCACGAGTGGGGCCCTCTGTCAGCGGCTAGGGGTGGTGGTTAGTGGTTAGTTAGGCTGATCACGTCGGGGGCTACCGGAACCTGGCCGGCGGCGACCACGGGCACGGCGGAGGCTCGCCGAAGATAAGCTAAACGGTGCTACAGAGGCCCATTTTGCACGCGGTTTACGGCTACAGAGAGCTGGCAAAGCAGCCGATCTGGCAGGGGCATCAGGAGAAGCTAGGGTCGTCGGAGAGAGTGCTGGCAACGAGCCGAAGCGGCGGCCGAAGCTCGCCCTTCCGCGGTTGAGGGCTGCAAGGCACGGGGAGGGAAGCTGATGGGCTCATCACGTTCCTGGCGGCTCGAGGAGCTCGATCCCCAGCTCGAGCGCGTGGAAGAAGCACCACAGCAACGACGACGACATGGCCGGCGGCGAGGAGCTCTCGGCCTTGGTGGGGAACGGGGCTACAGTGCACGGAAGAAGGAGTTGAAGACGGCTACGGCTTCCTGCGAGCGCGGAGAGCACAGGGAGGTGCTCAGCAGCGGCCCTAGGTGGCACTGACCACGGTGGCGCCATGGCCGGCGGCAACGATCTTCGTACTCCGGTGGTACGGGGTGCTAGGAGAGGGGAACGAGAACAAGGCAAGGGGGAAACGGATCCGGAGCTCACCGCAAGTCTTATGGCGTCGACGGCAAGCTTTGGGTTGCTTCATATGCTGCGAATCGACGGAAGAGGTCCGGTGGCCGGAGGTGGAGAAGATGGCGGCGAGGCGATGACAGGGGGCCTCCGGGCTTGATTCCTTCTTCCAGGGGACGAGGAGGAGCACGTCAGGGCTTTGGGGCACAACAGCTGGGCTAGAGGGAGCTCGTGGCCACGGCTACGATGATCGACGGCGACAAGCAGGCTCGGCCATGGTGGGAGAGGGCGAGAGAGAGATGGACGGAAGCCAAAGAGGGGTGGAGAAGGGAGAGGCGTGCACGGGGTACTCATCCCCGCCATCTGCGTGGCTCGGGCAAGCAGGAGGTGGCCACGGGACGTGGCCGCGCTCGCCGGCGCGTCGGCACGCAGCTGCTTCTCCTCCTGGCAGGAGGAAGAAGACAGTCGTGCCCCTGGTGAGCTGGGCTGGACCAGGTAGGCGCTAGGTAAATTCCCTCTCTCTCTTTCCTAATTTTGTTTTAATTCTTTCTGGCATTTAGATTTAGGATTTTAATAAAACATTTAATCATTTTATAAAACCCTAAAATAGTATTATGTGAGATTAATAAAAATAATCAATGCCACAAAATAGTTTCAACATTTTTGAAACTTTTATTTTAAAGAAAACAAAATAACTCCATTCCAAGCAGTTATTTAATCCAATCAAAATTCATGTTCATAAGTTTCTGGGACTTAGAAATTTGGTTTGACAAATTTATTCCATGTCACTATTTTCCCAAATGTTTGGAACATTTTTCTGGTTCCTTTTAAGGTAATATTTTTATTGCCTTTTTGTCAATTTCAACTCATTTGACTTGATCACTTCCATTTCCAGATTCAATACAATTTGAATGCATGCATGAAATGCAATGGCAAGCAAGGCAAACTTGGGCTGTGACAACTCACCCCCACTAAACAAGAATCTCGTCCCGAGATTCAAGCGTAGTCGGAAAGAGGAAGAGGGAACACTAAACTATCATAATCTTCATGATTCATTTGCTCCTCTCGAGGATATTGAGTCATCGCATCGTGTTGATCTTGACATCTTTGTCCTTGAGGACTTCATCTAGCTTGACGTCTAAAGAACAGGGAGACGACATAAGATTCGATCTCCTCGAAGATCGAGCAACTCAAGATCAACTCATAGAATGAGACGTAGGAACGTCCCTTGAGCTCAGACACAACACACATAACACGGACGAGGAAATGAGACATATGACAGAGGTTCAATGGCTAGGCAAAAAATCCAGGCTTAAAACAAATGCTGGCGAGGTTTCAAAGTAGCGAGGATTAGGTTGCTCTTCATACCACAACGGGGCACCTTAGGAAGGTGACTCTTAGAGTTATTCCCCTTAAGTGGCAAAAATAATTACTTTTGATCCTAAGATCATTGAAACTCTTCCTATTAGGAAAGACAATTCATGAATGATTGTTTGAAGGAATTTGAAAGAATGGCATACTCAGGTTGGAAAGAAACTAGGGTTATAGAACAACTCGGCGATCGGATGGCACATTCCAAATATTACCGAGGATATAACCTAGTGTCTGAGCGTGCTCTCAAGAACTTGAGCATTTCCATATTCATCAAGGTATTACCAATATCTGTGCCAAGATCTTGGCGACACAACATACTACTATGATGAACAGAGATGGAGGATGCAGATACAAAGGACGACAACACTTCCTCAGATTTCACCTTAGTTGTGCCAAGGGAACGAAATCTGGTTGATCGACCGAGAGACATTTAGCACTCCACTTCCAATGTTCTCCTTGATGTACTAGCACAACCCAATTATAGATCATGTTTGATATTTAGCACATCAAGTATAGGTCGGACTTCAGGGCATCAAAGGAAGTCCATGAGGAAGAACTTCCAAAATAAGTCATACAAAACCTCACGGGGAGATGGCTAAGATTGTTGATAGAAGATATTATAATATCAAGTCTTCTGGCTAGGTGTGTTGGCCATTACATCACTTTACCGGGTTACATGGAGACCAATATAATAATTCTTGGGGAAAGTTCCAACCATTATAACTGCCTGAGATTCAGCTCCGGTTGGTGACACGATGCTTTAGACTCAGCATGTCCGAAAAGAAAGTTTGCTACACAAATCGACGAGATAACATAGCGTGATTCTCAGGAAATGAACTACGAAAGACAACTCCAAAACATGAGCTGGATCGCAAGAGCCACATGAACACACTGCCCAAGATAATTGTGAACACATGAAAAGTCTTACAACAAAATAGTACCGAGTTCTGGATGGGAACCATCATTGTGGATGACGAAGCCATGTGCAAGTCCGTCTGGTACCTTCAGGAATGGCACTTACCTTCTTTTCCTTGAACAAATCAATTAGTGGCTTGGTGTGCTAGGAGATACATATGGAGTGAAGATGATCAGTCTATCAAACCATAGAATACTTCGCTCGTGCATGATTTACTTGGGATGATTCCGAAGAAACAAATTAATTTTTCTCGAATTCACGAAGGCAACTTGCATGAGATGCACATGAATTAGAGGAATTCACTTCTTACACCTAACATATACCTCGTGCATGAGACACGAAGACAATGTCTACAAAGTTTCCAGCACAAGCTTGATGTCCAACACAGATCGTGGAACAAATTAGAATGTTGCCGATGGGCTCAACAACAATTCATCAAGATACCCATATAAATGGATTTCCACAACTATGTGAGCAAGATAATAGCATTGGTCAAATCAAAGAATATAATGGTGTATGCCTAGAGAAATCCATAAGTAAAACACAGCTACGAAAATCTTTGGTTCTGAGTTTGATTTGACGATAGCCCATGCTCAAATCAAAACTGAACAAGATAATATATGCAACAATTGATCACACGAATCAACCGATGAAAATATCATCTTTCTTCAGACTCACACAACAGAAAGATATCCCTTTTAAATGAGCTGAGTTTAGGCGAAGCTTTTATCTTCCAACTCTCCAAGTTGTTGTTTAGCTTAACCAACTAGCTCGGGGTATCCAATACGGATTCTTGGAGAAGGGGTTGGTTTATAGAAAAACCAACTTGATCACGAGCTCTATCATAACAGTCAGGAAACAACATGGTAATACTTCCGAGAAGATATTCGGAAAATCACGAACCACCGATATATTATTAAGCTCGGGAACAATCTCGCTTTTCAGGGCAAGATGATGTGATCAATAGAACGAGGTATTGACACAATCCTAACCCATCGATCGAAAAGTGCACCATGCAACATGGACTAGGTAGCACGCTCAATCTTAGGATGACGATTCAATCATCATCACCATAAGAGTGAATTTATTGTCCATTAACTACCAAGCAATAACATTGCTAGGAGTATTCATTTCACACATCATGGTTCACTTGTCGATATTCCAGTTACAACCAACACGAAAACCGAGGAATGAACAATGATAGCGAAAAGTATCACTACATCAAGAGCTCATAAGAGATGGTGCAATTCTCACGACATTCTTGACAACAAGAGGGTAATACTCCAAGATAGAACAGAACAAAAGCTGGGTTAGCATTTCGATCTACGGAATAGAACTACTTTCTCCCAATCCAAGAAATGGATATGGTACTGGAGTTTGCTTCTCCCAGTCATTCGAGAATAGAACAACTTGACAGACCACAGGAATAAAAGACATTGATAACAAGAATTCACAATTACTCTTGACTATCCTTTCAATGATGAAGGTCAAAATACAACTAGATAGGGCAACTCAAGAGCACATGATTTCTTGAGTTATGGATGCATGGATTAGAATGTCGAACGGGTTCAACATAATTCTTCCAGATAACCCATGGAGAAGGGCGAAGTAGGCGGAATCGAGATATGAAGTAGAGAACTCATCACGAGCACTCTTGTTATGATCTTTAGTTCACGGAGAACTACTACCAAAGATGATTCATGGTGTTGGAAGAATGATATACCATGAACCTTGGGATCTACAACAAGGTTACTAATCATTATATAGGAACTACCAACACTATCAATAGAGATTAGCAGAATGATCCTTGGATTCAATGACCCAGAAATAGAGTACCTACAAGCTATTTAACATCACGAGATGTTTTTCGAAAATGATGGCCAGAACTATCGCACTGGAAGACATACCACACATCTAGACTATTGGGTAGTTTTCCGAGTAACATTTTTTCCTAATACTTCAACAAAACATCGAGGTAATAAAGTACCTCAACACAATTATTAGTGTGCTTTGTGCGGCCAAAAGACAATGGGAAAAGAGGAAGGAATTTGCAATGGCATCAGACTATTTGGGATCTTTGGAAAACTCGGACAGCATAACGGCTGTACGAGCATGAATTATGAGGCAACCTGCAAGAAAACTAACAACATAACAATTGAATTCTTATGGAGACACTGATCCTTGAAGATATCAACTTTCCTATAAGTCTCCAACATAGTAACTCCTCATCCTAATGAATAGATGGGAAAGCCTAATTCTTAAACCCCGTAGAATAAAGAAGAGGGTGACCCAGAATAAGAATGACACAAGGAAAGGAGTAAAAAGAGCCTTACGTTCCCTTCCACAAACAATTCCCTTATATAACTAAAGAGTTGCTAGACACAACATCGACCAGTTTGGCTTGGTTATCCTACAGGCAATCAAGCTTTGATACCAAAGCTGTCGGGACCCCGATCCTAGGTCATAAGAACATAGCCTGTAACACATCACATCACTTTGCGGCCTCACGCACGGTAAACTCCACGGCTGCCACATTACCTTGGCCGGGACCGTTTGCGTCTTTTGGCTCACGTATACGAATATGTTGCTAGCGTTCAAACGACAAAGAACCCGGGTCGACATGACTAGTTATAAACCCAAGCGGTACATCCGTACAGGGACATGCATACATAACCCAGCAAAGCAGGTGTCAGTCATCAGTGTGTGTAGGCGAGTCGTAGCAAGTTACAAGGACTCCATTACACCGCGTGACATTTCCCCGAGGGGACAGACACAGAAGCAAAGAAGGATACACACCGGTCAATCAATGTGTCTAGAGCAGTAGCAAGCTACCAGGGCTCGATAGAAGCACAAAGAGGCATTTCCCTGTAAAGAGTACTACTAAAGGCACACAACTAGGTGTCGAATCCCACACATATAATGCATTTCAAACATACACACATTATGCACGATATGTGTAGATACAACATGGCATCACGACATAACTCTATGACTCAAGCATTTATTTAAGACTCATAAGTGTCAACATAGTATGATATTACAAGCAGGGGTCTCGTGACCCGACACTCAAGTCATACAAACAACAAGCGGAAGCAAATCATGTCTGGGTACAGACATCTACTAAAAGTGGCTGGAAGATTCTGAAAAGCTACTACGACCCTACCAAAGGAGCCAGACCTCTGTCTAGGATTCCCAAGCTATTCCGGTCAACATCGTACACATCGCGTAGAACCTTTTAATGAGTCTAAGTCTTCTCTGCAAAAACATAAATAAAGGAACCGTGAGTACAAAGGTACTCAGCAAGTCATACATCAGAACTATCTACATATGCATCATGTTTCAATGAAAGGATTGTGGGGTTTGATTGCAGCAAGCCAGCTTTGACTCTTGGCTAACTTGTACTATGACTACAAGTTCTTTCTTTGAGGTGGGATAACGCACACGAGTCCACATGTTCACCAATTCAATACACCACTATGGATCCACTCTCGTCTCCGTACGAGAAGGCCTTCCATAGCACTCACACTTATCTTGCCTGTTTTAGACTATCCATTTAAATTGTCTATGTGCCACGTAATGTTTCCAAGTAGTCCATATCCGAGGACGCGGCTATTCGAACAGATTGAATCACCCTGCAGGGGTATACTTTTTCACACATGCTCCCACCACTTAGCACCATATGCACATCATGCATCTCGGCAACCTTCAAGCGGAAGCACTGGCGTGGGTGTCGGCCACGACCGTTAACCACACAAGACCCTAGTCCAGGTTTATCGCCTATTTGAGACTGAACCCACAAGGAAGTCCGGCCGAGGTTTCCTCTACGGCCCCAAACGATGCGCGCAAGGTTCCCGAGCCCACCATTCGGGTGCCACTTGGTACACCGTGCCACTGTGTATCTACCATAGTGAAGCCTACCCCGTCGGGCAGAGCTAAACATGTCCGCCAACACTTTTCCTACAAACACCAGAAACTAATTGCAACTCCTAGACAGAGATCTAGGCAATTAATAAGCCGAGCGGGGTCATATTTCAGGGCCCAATGCATGGTAGTATCTTGTCTTGGATAACATACACAGAGCTCAGTTCTTAAGGACGGTCCCAGTGAGACAACCCGCCATGTACTCCTACATGGCCTCTCATCGCTACCTTTACCAAATCAGATTCACACCTTTACTCTCACACTGTAGGACATGAACACAACCATTCTGATTCATCATCCAGATGGATCAGACCCGACACGACTCTAAGCATAGCAGCCATTGTAAACAAGCATGGATGAGTAAGCACATCAAGGCTCAAGCAGTTGCTACTCATGCTAAGTGGTTTGAAGTATTTACTGTGACAAAATCAGGTCCTGCAAAGGAATGGGTTCAACTACCGATAACATGTACAGTTGAATCGCGTTTGTCCTGATGCAGTAAAAGAGAGCAGAAGCGAGAGAGTGGGTTTATTTCAATATGCTCAAGGGGGTTTGCTTGCCTGACACGTCTGAGGATAGCAATGAGTCTTCATCAGTGTCAACGATCACATCGTCGGAAACATCGTTTACCGAGAGGGAACAACACCGACAAACAAGAAAGAACAACAATTACTTCACGGAAATGCAACACTATGATGCATGCTCAAGACATGAAATGAAAGGTGGCAGGGCTAATGTGGTTATCATTTCTTAAGTTGAAGTTGGTTTTAATTAGGATCCAAACATCACCTCAAGCTGGGTATCTCTCCAAGTACCCTTATAATTGATTCGATCTGATGCTCATAACAAATTGTTCCAATATGTATGGAGTTAGTATTTTGAGGTACTGATTTGCATTGACCAATGTTTGGTCATAACAATCGAAGTGGAATTCAAATAAGTATCAATTTCCAACTCCAAACTAATTATGAAATTTATCCTATTCACCATGTTTCCTATTTGGTGAAGTTAACATTTCCAAACATGCATGAAAATGCCATAATCAGATTCCTTGGATTTTTCTGATACTTTTTCATATATAAATTATTTTCATCCGAGTTATATTTTAATTTCTATGATTTTTACAAGTTTTAGCAATTTCCTGGATTTATTTTATAATAGGAAATCAATTACTGCGTCAGCACTGCATCAGCATTGCATCAGCAGTCAACTACACCTGGGCCAGGTCAAACCTGACCAGTGGGGTCCACTGGTCAGTGACCCAGGTGCTAATCCCGCGCTGACCCGCACTAAGTGGGGTTTGACCCACAAGTGGGGCCCTCTGTCAGCGGCTAGGGGTGGTGGTTAGTGGTTACTTAGGCTGATCACGTCGGGGGCTACCGGAAGCTGGCTGGCGACGAGCACGGGCGCGGCGGAGGCTCGCCGGAGATAAGCTAAACGGCGCTACAGAGGCCCATTTTGCACGCGGTTTACGGCTACACAGAGCTGGCGAAGCAGCCGATCTGGCAGGGGCATCAGGAGAAGCTAGGGTTGCCGAAGAGAGTGCCGGCGACGAGCCGAACCGGCGGCCGAAGCTCGGCCTTCCACGGGTGAGGGCTGCAGGACACGTGGAGGGCAGCTGATGGGCTCATCTCGTTCCTGGCGGCTCGAGGAGCTCGATCCCCAGCTCGAGTGCGTGGAAGAGGCACCACAGCGACGGCGACGACATGGCTGGGGGCGAGGAGCTCTCTGCCTTGGTGAGGAACGGGGCTACGATGCATGGAAGAAGGAATTGAAGACGACTACCACTTCCTGCGGGCGCGGAGAGCATAGGGAGGTGCTCGGCAGCGGCCCTAGGTGGCACTGACCACGGTGGCGCCATGGCCGGCGGCAACGACCTTTGGACTCCGGTGGCACGGGGTACTAGGAGAGGGGAACGACAGCAAGGCAAGGGGGAAACGGATCCGGAGCTCACCGCAAGTCTTATGACGTTGAGGGCAAGCTTGGGGTTGCTTCATATGCTACGAATCGACGGAAGAGGTCCGGCGGCCGGAGGTGGAGAAGATGGCGGCAAGGCGATGACAGGGGGCCTCCGGGCTTGATTCCTTCTTCCAGGGGACGAGGAGGAGCACTGCAGGGCTTTGGGGCACAACAGGTGGGCTACAGGGGGCTCCTGGCCACGGCTACGATGATCGATGGAGACAAGCAGGCTCGGTCATGGTGGGAGAGGGCGAGAGAGAGATGGACGGAAGCCAGAGAGGGGTGGAGAAGGGAGAGGCGTGCACGGGGTACTCATCCCCGCCATCTGCGTGGCTCGGGCAAGCAGGAGGTGGCCATGGGACGTGGCCCCGCTCGCCGGCGCGTCGGCACGCAGCTTCTTCTCCTCCTGGCAGGAGGAAGAAGACAGCCGTTCCCCTGGTGGGCTGGGCTGGACCAGGTAGGCGCCAGGTAAATTCCCTCTCTCTCTTTCCTAATTTTGTTTTATTTCTTTCTGGCATTTAGATTTAGGATTTTAATAAAACATTTAATCATTTTATAAAACCCTAAAATAGTATTATGTGACAGTAATAAAAATAATCAATGCCACAAAATAGTTTCAACATTTTTGAAACTTTTATTTTAAAGAAAACAAAATAACTCCATTCCAAACAGTTATTTAGTCCAATCAAAATTCATGTTCATAAGTTTCTGGGACTTAGAAATTTGGTTTGACAAATTTATTCCCTGTCACTATTTTCCCAAATGTTTGGAACATTTTTCTGGTTCCTTTTAAGGTAATATCTTTATTGCCTTTTTGTCAATTTCAACTCATTTGACTTGATCACTTCCATTTCCAGATTCAATGCAATTAGAATGCATGCATGAAATGCAATGGCAAGCAAGGCAAACTTGGGCTGTGACAACTCACCCCCACTAAACAAGAATCTCGTCCCGAGATTCAAGCGTAGTCGGAAAGAGGAAGCGGGAACACTAAACTATCACAATCTTCATGATTCATTTGCTCCTCTCGAGGATATTGAGTCATCGCATCATGTTGATCTTGACATCTTTGTCCTTGAGGTCTTCATCTAGCTTGACGTCAAAAGAACAGGGAGACAACATAAGATTCGATCTCCTCGAAGATCGAGCAACTCAAGATCAACTCATAGAATGAGACGTAGGAACGTACCTTGAGCTGAGACACAACACACATAACACGGACGAGGAAATGAGACATATGACAGAGGTTCAATGGGTAGGCAAAAAATCCAGGCTTAAAACAAATGCTGGCGAGGTTTCAAAGTAGCGAGGATTAGGTTGCTCTTCATACCACAACGGGGCACCTTAGGAAGGTGACTCTTAGAGTTATTCCCCTTAAGTGGCAAAAAGAATTACTTTTGATCCTAAGATCATTCAAACTCTTCCTATTAGGAAAGACAATTCATGAATGATTGTTTGAAGGAATTTGAAAGAATGGCATACTCAGGTTGGAAAGAAACTAGGGTTATAGAACAACTCGGCAATCGGATGGCACATTCCAAATATTACCGAGGATATAACCTAGTGTCTGAGCGTGCTCTCAAGAACTTGACCATTTCCATATTCATCAAGGTTTTACCAATATCTGTGCCAAGATCTTGGTGACACAACATACTACTATGATGAACAGAGATGGAGGATGCAGATACAAAGGACGACAACACTTCCTCAGATTTTACCTTAGTTGTGCCAAGGGAACGAAATCTGGTTGATCGACCGAGAGACATTTAGCACTCCGCTTCCAATGTTCTCCTTGATGTACTAGCACAACCCAATTATAGATCATGTTTGATATTTAGCACATCAAGTATAGGTCGGACTTCGGGGCATCAAAGGAAGTCCATGAGGAACAACTTCCAAAATAAGTCATACAAAACCTCACGGGGAGATGGCTAAGATTGCTGATACAAGATATTATAATATCAAGTCTTCCGGCTAGGTGTGTTGGCCATTACATCACTTTACCGAGTTACATAGAGACCAATATAATAATTCTTGGGGAAAGTTCCAACCATTATAACTGCCTGAGATTCAGCTCCGGTTGGTGACACGATGCTTCAGACTCAGCATGTCCGAAAAGAAAGTTTGCAACACAAATCGACGATATAACGTTGCGTGATTCTCAGGAAATGAACTATGAAAGACAACTCCAACACATGAGCTGGATCGCAAGACCCACATGAACACACTGCCCAAGACAACTGTGAACACATGAAAAGTCTTACAACAAAACAGTACCGAGTTCTGGATGGGAACCATCATTGCGGATGACGAAGCCATGTGCAAGTCCGTCTGGTACCTTCAGGAATGGCACTTACCTTCTTTTCCTTGAACAAATCAATTAGTGGCTTGGTGTGCTAGGAGATACATATGGAGTGAAGATGATCAGTCTATCAAACCATAGAATACTTCGCTCGTGCATGATTTACTTGGGATGATTCCGAAGAAACAAATTAATTTTTCTCGAATTCACGAAGGCAACTTGCATGAGATGCACATGAATTAGAGGAATTCACTTCTTACACCTAACATATACCTCGTGCATGAGACACGAAGACAATGTCTACAAAGTTTCCAGCACAAGCTTGATGTCCAACACAGATCGTGGAACAAATTAGAATGTTGCCGATGGGCTCAACAACAATTCATCAAGATACCCATATAAATGGATTTCCACAACTATGTGAGCAAGATAATAGCATTGGTCAAATCAAAGAATATAATGGTGTATGCCTAGAGAAATCCATAAGTAAAACACAGCTACGAAAATCTTTGGTTCTGAGTTTGATTTGACGATAGCCCATGCTCAAATCAAAACTGAACAAGATAATATATGCCACAATTGATCACACGAATCAACCGATGAAAATATCATCTTTCTTCAGACTCACACAACAGAAAGATATCCCTTTTAAATGAGCTGAGTTTAGGCGAAGCTTTTATCTTCCAACTCTCCAAGTTGTTGTTTAGCTTAACCAACTAGCTCGGGGTATCCAATAGGGATTCTTGGAGAAGGGGTTGGTTTATAGAAAAACCAACTTGATCACGAGCTCTATCATAACAGTCAGGAAACAACCTGGTAATATTTCCGTGAAGATATTCGGAAAATCATGAACCACCGATATATTATTAAGCTCGGGAACAATCTCGCTTTTCAGGGCAAGATGATGTGATCAATAGAACGAGGTATTGACAAAATCCTAACCCATCGATCGAAAAGTGCACCATGCAACATGGACTAGGTAGCACGCTCAATCTTAGGATGACGATTCAATCATCATCACCATAAGAGTGAATTTATTGTCCATTAACTACCAAGCAATAACATTGCTAGGAGTATTCATTTCACACATCATGGTTCACTTGTCGATATTCCAGTTACAACCAACACGAAAACCGAGGAATGAACAATGATAGCGAAAAGTATCACTACATCAAGAGCTCATAAGAGATGGTGCAATTCTCACGACATTCTTGACAACAAGAGGGTAATACTCCAAGATAGAACAGAACAAAAGCTGGGTTAGCATTTCGATCTACGGAATAGAACTACTTTCTCCCAATCCAAGAAATGGATATGGTACTGGAGTTTGCTTCTACCAGTCATTCGAGAATAGAACAACTTGACAGACCACAGGAATAAAAGACATTGATAACAAGAATTCACAATTACTCTTGACTATCCTTTCAATGATGAAGGTCAAAATACAACTAGATAGGGCAACTCAAGAGCACATGATTTCTTGAGTTATGGATGCATGGATTAGAATGTCGAACGGGTTCAACATAATTCTTCCAGATAACCCATGTAGAAGGGCGAAGTAGGCGGAATCGAGATATGAAGTAGAGAACTCATCACGAGCACTCTTGTTATGATCTTTAGTTCACGGAGAACTACTACCAAAGATGATTCATGGTGTTGGAAGAATGATATATCATGAACCTTGGGAGCTACAACAAGGTTACTAATCATTATATAGGAACTAGCAACACTATCAACAGAGATTTGCAGAATGATCCTTGGATTCAATGACCCAGAAATAGAGTCATACAAGCTATTTAACATCACAAGATGTTTTTCGAAAATGATGGCCAGAACTAACGCACTGGAAGACATACCACACATCTAGACTATTGGGTAGTTTTCCGAGTAACATGTTTTCCTAGTACTTCAACAAAACATCGAGGTAATAAAGTACCTCAACACAATTATTAGTGTGCTTTGTGCGGCCAAAAGACATTGGGAAAAGAGGAAGGAATTTGCAATCGCATCAGACTATTTGGGATCTTTGGAAAACTCGGACATCATAACGGCTGTACGGGCATGAATTATGAGGCAACCTGCAAGAAAAATAACAACATAACAATTTAATTCTTATGGAGACACTGATCCTTGAAGATATCAACTTTCCGATAAGTCTCCAACATAGTAACTCGTCATCCTAATGAATAGATGGGAAAGCCTAATTCTTAAACCCCGTAGAATAAAGAAGAGGGTGACCCAGAATAAGAATGACACAAGGAAAGGAGTAAAAAGAGCCTTACGTTCCCTTCCACAAACAATTCCCTTATATAACTAAAGAGTTGCTAGACACAACATCGACCAGTTTGGCTTGGTTATCCTACAGGCAGTCAAGCTCTGATACCTAAGCTGCCGGGACACCGATCCTAGGTCATAAGAACCCAGCCTGTAACACATCACATCACTTTGTGGCCTCATGCACGGTAAACTCCACAGCTGCTACCTTACCTTGGCCGGGACCGTTTGCGTCTTTTGGCTCATGTATATGAATATGTTGCTAGCGTTCAAACGACAAAGAACCCGGTTCGACATGACTAGCTATAAACCCAAGCGGTACATCCGTATAGGGACAGGCATACATAACCCAGCAAAGCAGGTGTCGGTCATCAGCGTGTGTAGACGAGTCGTAGCAAGCTACAAGGACTCCATTACACCGCGTGACATTTCCCCGAGGGGACAGACACAACAGCAAAGAAGGATACACACCGGTCAATCAATGTGTCTAGAGCAGTAGCAAGCTACCAGGGCTCGATAGAAGCACAAAGAGGCATTTCCCTGTAAAGAGTACTACTAAAGGCACACAACTAGGTGTCGAATCCCACACATATAATGCATTTCAAACATACACACATTATGCACGATATGTGTAGATACAACATGGCATCACAACATAACTCTATGACTCAAGCATTTATTTAAGACTCATAAGAGTCAACATAGTATGATATTACAAGCAGGGGTCTCGTGACCCGACACTCAAGTCATACAAACAACAAGCGGAAGCAAATCATGTCTGGGTACAGACATCTACTAAAAGTGGCGGGAAGAGCCTGAAAAGCTACTACGACCCTACCAAAGGAGCCAGACCTCTGTCTGGGATTCCCAAGCTATTCCGGTCAACATTGTACACATCGCGTAGAACCTTTTAATGAGTCTAAGTCTTCTCTGCAAAAACATAAATAAAGGAACCGTGAGTACAAAGGTACTCAGCAAGTCATACATCAGAACTATCTACATATGCATCATGTTTCAATGAAAGGATTGTGGGGTTTGATTGCAGCAAGCCAGCTTTGACTCTTGGCTAACTTGTACTACGACTACAAGTTCTTTCTTTGAGGTGGGATAACGCACACGAGTCCACATGTTCACCAATTCAATACACCACTATGGATCCACTCTCGTCTCCGTACAAGAAGGCCTTCCATAGCACTCACACTTATCTTGCATGTTTTAGAGTATCCATTTAAATTGTCTATGTGCCACGTAATGTTTCCAAGTAGTCCATATCCGAGGACGCGGCTATTCGAACAGATTGAATCACCCTGCAGGGGTATACTTCTTCACACATGCTCCCACCACTCAGCACCATATGCACGTCATGCATCTCGACAACCTTCAAGCGGAAGCACTGGCGTGGGTGTCGGCCACGACCGTTAACCACACAAGACCGTACTCCAGGTTTATCGCCTATTTGAGACTGAACCCGCAAGGAAGTCCGGCCGAGGTTTCCTCTACGGCCCCAAACGATGTGCGCAGGGTTCCCAAGCCCACCATTCGGGTGCCACTTGGTACACCGTGCCACTGTGTATCTACCGTAGTGAAGCCTACCCCGTCGGGCATAGCTAAACACGGCCGCCAACACTTTTCCTACAAACACCAGAAACTAATTGCAACTCCTGGACAGAGATCTAGGCAATTAATAAGCCGAGCGGGGTCATATTTCAGGGCCCAATGCATGGTAGTATCTTGTCTTGGATAACATACACAGAACTCAGTTCTTAAGGACGGTCCCAATGAGACAACCCGCCATGTACTCCTACATGGCCTCTCATCGCTACCTTTACCAAATCAGATTCACACCTTTACTCTCACACTGTAGGACATGAACACAACCATTCCGATTCATCTTCCAGATGGATCAGACCCGACACGACTCTAAGCATAGCAGGCATTGTAAACAAGCATGGATGAGTAAGAACATCAAGGCTCAAGCAGTTGCTACTCATGCTAAGTGATTTCAACTATTTACTGTGACAAAATCAGGTCATGCAAAGGAATGGGTTCAACTACCGATAATATGTACAGTTGAATCGCGTTTGTCCTGATGCAGTAAAAGAGAGCAGAAGCGAGAGAGTGGGTTTATTTCAATATGCTCAAGGGGGTTTGCTTGCCTGAGACGTATGAGGATAGCAATGAGTCTTCATCAATGTCAACGATCACATCGTTGGAAACATCGTTTACCGAGAGGGAACAACACCGACAAACAAGAAAGAACAACAATTACTTCACGGAAATGCAACACTATGATGCATGCTCAAGACATGAAATGAAAGGTGGCAGGGCTAATGTGGTTATCATTTCTTAAGTTGAAGTTGGTTTGAATTAGGATCCAAACATCACTTCAAGCCGGGTATCTCTCCAAGTACCCTTATAATTGATTCGACCTGATGCTCATAACAAATTGTTCCAATATGTATGGAGTTAGTATTTTGAGGTACCGATTTGCATTGACGAATGTTTGGTCATAACAATTGAAGTGGAATTCAAATAAGTATCAATTTCCAACTCCAAACTAATTATGAAATTTATCCTATTCACCATTTTGCCTATTTGGTGAAGTTAACTTTTCCAAACATGCATGAAAAAGCCATAATCAGATTCCTTGGATTTTTCTCATGCTTTTTCATATATAAATTATTTTCATCCGAGTTATATTTTAATTTCTATGATTTTTACAAGTTTTAGCAATTTCCTGGATTTATTTTATAATAGGAAATCAATTACTGCGTCAGCACTGCATCAGCATTGCATCAGCAGTCAACTACGCCTGGGCCAGGTCAAACCTGACTAGTGGGGTCCACTGGTCAGTGACCCAGGTGCTAATCCTGCGCTGACCCGCACTAAGTGGGGTTTGACCCACCAGTGGGGCCCTCTGTCAGCGGCTAGGGGTGGTGGTTAGTGGTTTGTTAGGCTGATCACGTCGGGGGCTACCGGAACATGGCCGGCGGTGACCACGAGCGCGGCGGAGGCTCGCCGGAGATAAGCTAAACGGCGCTACAGAGGCCCATTTTGCACGCGGTTTACGGCTACAGAGAGCTGGCAAAGCAGCCGATCTGGTAGGGGCATCAGGAGAAGCTAGGGTCGCCGGAGAGAGTGCCGGTGACGAGCCGAAGCGGCGGCCGAAGCTCGGCCTTCTGTGGGTGAGGGCTGCAGGGCACGGGGAGGGAACCTGAAGGGCTCATCACGTTCCTGGCGGCTCCAGGAGCTCGATCCCCAGCTCGAGCGCATGGAAGAGGCACCACAGCGACGTCGACGACATGGCCGGCGGCGAGGAGCTCTCGGCCTTGGTGGGGAACGGGGCTACGGTGCACGGAAGAAGGAGTTGAAGACGGCTACGGCTTCCTGCGGGCGCGGAGAGCACAGGGAGGTGCTCGGCAGTGTCCCTAGGTGGCACTGACCACGGTGGCGCCATGGCCGGCGGCAACGATCTCCGGACTCCGGTGGCACGGGGTGCTAGGAGAGGGGAACGACAGCAAGGCAAGGGGGAAATGGATCCGGAGCTCACCGCAAGTCTTATGGCGTCGACGGCAAGCTTGGGGTTGCTTCATATGTTGCGAATCGACGGAAGAGGTCCGGCGGCCGGAGGTGGAGAAGATGGCGGCGAGGCGATGACAGGGGGCCTCCGGGCTTGATTCCTTCTTCCAGGGGACGAGGAGGAGCACGACAGGGCTTTGGGGCACAGCAGCTGGGCTAGAGGGGGCTCGTGGCCACGGCTACGATGATCGATAGCGACAAGCAGGCTCGGCCATGCTGGGAGAGGGCGAGAGAGAGATGGACGGAAGCCAGAGAGGGGTGGAGAAGGGAGAGGCGTGCACGGGGTACTCATCCCCGCCATCTGCGTGGCTCGGGCAAGCAGGAGGTGGCCACGGGACGTGGCCGCGCTCGCCGGCGCGTCAGCATGCAACTGCTTCTCCTCCTCGCAGGAGGAAGAAGACAGCCGTGCCCCTGGTGGGCTGGGCTGGACCAGGTAGGTGCCAGGTAAATTCCCTCTCTCTCTTTCCTAATTTTGTTTTATTTCTTTTCTGGCATTTAGATTTAGGATTTTAATAAAACATTTAATCATTTTATAAAACCCTAAAAGATTATTATGTGACAGTAATAAAAATAATCAATGCCACAAAATAGTTTCAACATTTTTGAAACTTTTATTTTAAAGAAAACAAAATAACTCCATTCCAAACAGTTATTTAATCCAATCAAAGTTCATGTTCATAAGTTTCTGGGACTTAGAAATTTGGTTTGAGAAATTTATTCCCTATCACTATTTTCCCAAATGTTTGGAACATTTTTATGGTTCCTTTTAAGGTAATATTTTTATTGCCTTTTTGTCAATTTCAACTCATTTGACTTGATCACTTCCATTTCCAGATTCAATGCAATTTGAATGCATGCATGAAATGCAATGGCAAGCAAGGCAAACTTGGGCTGTGACATATAAAGAAACAACTAAGTTAGTCTTAGTAGATATCTTTTTGTCACAAGAAGGTTATTTTTCCCTAGGCAATCGATAACTAGACCGGTAATCATTATTGCAATTTTATATGAGGGAGAGGCATAAGCTAACATACTTTCTCTACTTGGATCATATGCACTTATGATTGGAACACTAGCAAGCATCTGCAACTACTAAACATCATTAAGGTAAAACCCAACCATAGCATTAGAAGGTATCAAGTCCTCTTTAATCCCATATGCTACTTCCCAAAATTCACAAATATTCCAAAAACAATCTCCGTAAGTTTTTATCCTGTTTGGATTTTGTTTGATATGGATTTTCTATGAAACAAAAAACATGCAACAAACAGGAACTAGCACTGGGCACTGGATCAATATGTTTAAGTCCCAAAAATAGTATAAGAAGTTTCGAAAAGTATATGAAAGTTGTATAATATTGGCATGAAACAATAAAAAATTATAGATACGAGGGAGACATATCAGTCTTAAACCTCATGACAGAAGGAGGAGGAGCTCACCTGTGTCAGCTCCGTCGATGGCGAGGGGAGATGACCACAAGGATGGACTCCTCGTGATCCCGCCGTTCAAGTGAGGGTTGAGGGAGTGGCCGAAGTGGCCGGAGTCGCCGATGACGAGAAGGTCGCGGTAGAGGGAGTAGGGAGGTGGTTAGTACGAACGCTCGGAGATGGGAAATGAGTGGGGAAGTGGCAGAGATGAAGCTAGAGATTGCTATGGTGATGAAGGCGAGAGCGGGCCTGTGTCCCGAGATCGATGGAGCCCCGAGGCGGTGGCGCCTCGGTCGATCTCGAGCACTGGTGCTCGGGGAGCTCGAGTGGATAGATTGGGTCGTTGATTAAAGGTAGGAGAGGGGTTCCAGAGGGGGAGAGAGAGGTCGAGTGGACTTTATATTGGTGGGGTGCGGTCCACTGAAGGTGGATACCTCGGTGAGGTCATGGAAATGGCTAGAGGAGGGGAGAAGGCTCGGGAATGAGCTCATGGCCTTCGTGGGTGAGGTCTACGCCCCAATGGAGGACTGAGGAGGAGCGGGGCTAGCTCTATGGAGCATCACGGTGGCAAGCGCCACCTGACCGCTTCGGGAACGCATGGGCATGCATCGCCAAGAGCAGCAAGAGAGAGAGGAGGGGATAGACGCAACGCTGGCTTCGGTAGTCGAGGCTGTCAAAGCCAGACAACCTGTGGGAGCGAGGCCTGGCCGGGGCTGGGCTCGTGTTGCTCGGGCGTGCACTATGGCACGTCCAAAGCGCAGTTTTGGCATGCGTCCGACATGCTGCCGCGCTCCAGTGCGTCCCCACCGTGCCTAGTAGTGCATGGGTGCTTTCGAGATGCTCCTCGTATTCTTTGGAGTCAAGGGGAGGCGTGGAGGTCAAAGCAAAGTGAGGGGCAGCCTCTGCCTGTGATGAACCAGAAAGTAAATTGGGGATTTTTTCTTTCTCTACATAGAATTAGAGATGGGGCTTTCGACTGCACATGGGGGGCTAACAAACAGACCTATGATAAAAGTTTGGAGTGAAGGAAGTGAGTGGAATGGATGAAAGTAGTTGCTTTCCTAAATCACCAGAAGGTGTTTGATGCTATTTTAAGTAAGTTAAACTCCACCAAATGCAGTGAGAATTAACAGCATTAAATGAGGGGTCAAAATAGTCGGATACGCCAAGTTTGAGCTCATTTGAGCAAGGTTGGCAATGTAGACATGGAAAACCCTAGAAATGGGCAGAATGAGGTTTCTGTGAAAGAAAGTGAGTAAACCAGCTCCCACAAATGCACATTTTCGTTTGGCATCCTTATTTGGGGGTTGGATCACTCCTGCAAAGTTTGAGAGCAATTGGGCAAACTTGACAATGTAGAGTTGTTCTAACTTGGTTCTAGATAGGAAGGGTTTTGAGTTTATTTGGTGGATCAATTCAACTTCTATGGGGATGAAACCTTGCAGAGTAATATCATATAACATGTGGGACTTGCCAGAATTTTCCTCGAATTTATTGAGAATATTTCCTGTGATTTTTTTTCAAAAGCTTAGAATAGGCATAAAGGGTTTTGTGTGTGTGTGTGGGGGGGTGCCCATTACTTAGAACACGACCATGTGTCGAAACTCATATGTATGGAAAATATATGTCCTCTAAGTTTCCCTAAATTTTCTCAAATATTTTTAAGGTAGGAAAATAATATTTCCCTATGAAATACAATTTCTGGCGTAAAAAAGGGTATTTAAATAAAATAGGAAAATTTCATTTAAAATAATTATTTTGTGGTTTTGAAAAGTTATTTTAATAATAAAATCAAAAGAAATTCTTTGGGAAAAACATCTCTCCTAAATTAGGGACTTGTAGTGCAATTCCCAATTGAGGGGTTTTGAACCTTTTAAGTAAATAAAAGGCTCTTTGCTGAAATAATATTTTATAAAAATAGTTTCTCATCCTATACACATGGCATGATCATTGGGAAAGGGTTTGGGTCAAAGATAGAAGCTTTTAGAAAGGAAGTTGTTTTGGTGAGCTAAAACACAAATAAGCACACAAGCAAGTTGCAATCAAATCAATCATCTCAATCACTCAAAAGTTCTATTTGGTTCCAAATTTTGTAAAACAGGAAGCGACAAAGTGGTACAAACACAGTGTGTGACACCCGTGGACTTTGCATTGACTCCGCCCTCGCCGCCAGAGTCTTCGCCATCGATTCGAATCTCCACCACCGTTGTCACCGTAGCGGATTCACCACCAAGTTAGGGCATGAATCTGACCCCTCTTTTCGCTCCCAATGTTGATTCATACGCAAATAGTTCTTGACGATATTTGTCCACTCCTACACTAATTCTATCCAGAAGAAAGTTCCCGTAGATTAGAGAACAATTGGAATTTTAGGGTTAGTAGTGTGCTAAATTGAGTCTCGGTGTCTCCGATTCATAAAAGTTGGTTCTACCGATTTGGTTTTAGGGCTACTCAGAACGTTCTCGGTGGAACCGAGTTCTCCTTGTGGGTGAAACCAAAAAGGGTACAAAGTTCCGTTTAATGAGAACGTCAGTCCCGGTAGCTCCGAATATTTTGACTCGGTGGAACCGAAATCCCCTTTTGCTGAATATTAAACCTATTTTTTTAGATTTCAATTTTTTCAAAACTTCTAATTTTTGTGATGCTCATCCCTTCTAGATCTTCTATATCTCTTCATAAGGTCTACTTGTCTACTTGTCTTCTTGTGGTTATTTGTCAGTATGTCAGGATCTGAGGATAGTCACAACAACTTCAGTAGGACCAGTGCTAAGATAGACTGAGGCACTAGTCCTCATAGGACACCATCTGACCCAAGTACTCCTAGCTCCCATGGCTTGCCCAAGGCAGCTACCAGGTCCAGGAGGAAGTTCAACTTAGATAAAGAATATGTTGACTTTATCCTAGAGGAATTTGTTCCCCAAAAGGAGAAGACCATAGTCAGGAAGACTATGAGGAAGGAATATGCAAGACGTGCTGATATTAAAGCTTTGGAAGCTAGGCATGCAAAGAAGCCAGGTCAGAAGAGATCTAGGAAGATAATTATCCATTTTGTTGGTAGGCAAACCTCTATTTATGAAGATCCAGCAGAAGTTGTTGATGATGAGGAGGAAGAAATTCCAGCTGAGGTTCACGTCCAAAGAAGAAAAAGTTGATGGCTGATTCTATGCCTAAGAAGACTGCCCCCAAGCCATCAGCACCTAAGGCTAAGAAGTTTCTAGCTCCCAAGATGACTACAAAGGATATTCCTGCAGCTCAGAAGAACAAAGGTTGTGCATCGAGAGAATTTTCTGCAGAGGAAGAAGAGGATGCCCCTATGCTTATGTAGCTGAGAGCTCATGTGCCACTTCACAATGATGCTCACCCAACTGCTGAGGACATGAAGAAGAGGAGAGATCAAGGACTGAGGAAGTGGAGATCTGTTCATCCATATGCTATGAGAAGGAGAACTACTGTTGATCCCTGTTTTCACACAAAGGAGCGACAAGATTTCTATGAGGCCGTTGTAAGGGCATTCTCCAGCTTAAGTGTTTTGCTGATGATGACAACTCACTATGTTATCTAACTGGGTGCCAAGGATGCATGTATCATATGTAAAACAAAAGACGGTTAGGTATTCCCTGAGAACGGAAAGATCGAAGACGTGTTCCCTACGTGATTATTCTCCTTGGTCGTAGGGATCCCGTACTATTAAAAGGGAATCCACATTGTAAGTCTATTGTTGAATCAATTCTTCTCACACACTTTTGCACCCATCTCATTCCATCACATCATTGAGAGAGAGGCTCGTGCTTTCTAACAAACAGATTGTACCGCTGCCTAGGGCGGTTGTACAACTCAACCCCTCGGCGGTTGTACTGGCCCAACATCTGTCCACAACTGGACATGGCTCTATTTTGCTGCAGTAGTTGGGCGATGGTGGCCCGGTTGTACCGCTATATTAGTATATCCAGTACTACCAGTGTTCCAAGTGGTTGTACCACTTGGGACTTAGCCACGCCCAACAACCGTTGCAGGTGGAACCTCGGGCCAACTCTCTATTTTGGACAGGTCGTTGGGTGGTGGCTGGGCGGTTGTTCCGCTAAATTAGGCAGACCGGTTGTACTGCCGTCATGTAAAAATGAATGTAACAGTTAGAAAGTGGGGGGCTATATAGGGAGGGTTTTCTTCCTCCTCCATATCATCTCTTACCTCTCTCTCTCCACCATTGATGCACTCAAGCTTTCTTGCCCGATCTCTCTCCCTAGCCACCCAAACTTCTTGTCTTGCTAGGGATTTCAGAAGGAGATCTAGATCTACACTTCCACCAAAGGAAAATTGATTCCCCCAAAGTTCTTGTGTGGATTTTGTTACTCTAGGTATTTTGAGCACCCTAGATGGAAGAGGTCACCTTGGAGCCACATTCCATTGTGGTGAAGCTCCATGGTTTCGTTGGGAGCCTCCAATAAAGTTGTGGAGAGAGCTCCAACCTTGTTTGTAAAGGAACGGTTGCGACCTTCAAGGGCACCATTTAGTGTCCGCATTGTGTTAGGGCATGGGGAGAATACGGTGGCCTTAGTGGCATTTGGGGAGCAATGTGTCTCCACACCGCTCCAATGGAGACGTACTTCCCCTCAAAGGGAAGGAACTTCGGGAACACATCCTCACGTTCATCGGTTCCACTTGTGGTTATTTCTTGACTTTACTTGCATTTACTTCTTTCTTATTATTTTTGTTGTTAGCATCATATAGGTTTCTCACCTATTTGCATATCTAGACAACGTATTTGTTGCTAAACCTAATTTGTTTAAAGAAAAGCATAAAATTTGTTAGTTGCCTATTGACCCCCCTATAGTCAACCATATCAATCCTTTCAATTGGTATCAAAGCCTCGTTTCCTTATTAAGGGTTTCACTACCCAAAGAGTTTGTCTAACCATGAGGACCAGGTTGGGGAGGTGCCCGAGGGAGCTGCTGGAAACTCGATCACCCGAGAGGGATTAAATGAGGTCATGTCCACATTTAAATATTGAGTGGCTATCAAAGTCAAGAACAGGCTTAAGGATTTCCTTGATATTTAAAAACCGCTTACCAACCCGTTGTTGGTGGCTAATCCCACAACTTCGGATACACGGGCCAATTCCGAAAAGGAAACTGCTAGTAGTGAAAAAGATAAAATGCCTAAGGAACGAGTGGGGCAAATGACTTTGCCTCAGTGCTTCCTCCCATGGTGTATGGAGGACCGGTCCACCCACCACATATTATTAACCTCGGTCCTCCACCTAAACTTGTTAAGAATTATTTTGCTAATTGGTTTTTTTGTATCAAGTCTCATTTTAACCAGAGCTCAACACAACTTTGGAGAATCATTGAGCAAGGGTACTACTCACATGATCCAAGAGACCTCACGCCAAGAGAAGAGGCTGACAATCATCTCAATCACTCTGCCTTGTTCATTCTTCAAGCAGCAGTACCTGTTGAAGACCTTCCTCACCTGCGTCCTTTCATTCGTGCCAAAGATTGTTGGGAGCACAACATATCCATGTACAAGGTAAGCTCTAGCATTCAATGGTCCAACTATGAAGTGGTTCTTGATGAGGCCGATGAGTTTGCTATGATCGAGGATGAGGACCCTCGTGAACTATATCAAAGAGTTACAACTCTTGATGTTGCTCTTCAGGATCATGGAAGAAAATATGTGGATGACACTTGGATTAAGAGAAAGTTTCTCAAGGCCACCATGCGTTTCAACAAATCCATGTCCTCTGTCATCCGTCAAAGGCTGGACTTTCATTCCTTGTCCTCAAGTGATGTGTTGGATGAGTATATTGCCATGCAAATTCTGAACAAGACTGGTGACAATGCTCTTGCACGAGTTCAATAGTCAAGAAAATACTCTCCCAACCTTGCTTTGAAGGCCAAGGCTTTTTTGGAGGAAGATGAGGAAGACGAAGAAGAAACCTATCCCGAAGACACCAAGTATGCTTAACACGAGCACACGGATCTTGCATGAAGGCAGTTTTGGGGAAACAAGAAAAACACAAGGCCCAACTTCTCCAAGAACAACTCAAATGGGTACAAGGGAAAGCAATGAGTGAGAACTTGATACATTTGTGGCAATGTGAGTCACTTTGTGGCAGACTGTCCCTATGAGTAGAGGGAAGACAATGGTGGCAAGCTGATTGGCAAAGACAAGACCAACTCTTTCCCTAACAAGAACAACTTCCCCAAGAAGATGCCTCCTAAGGTGTTGGTGTCTCAAGAAGAGTTCCTCTACGATGAGGATGATGACGATGATACAAGTGGTGAAGCAATGGGAATGGCCATAGTGGCCGTTGAATCTTCTTCTCCAAGTAAGGTGTCTCTCTTCAAGGTTCACAACAAGAACCGCATTGCCAAGTGCCTGATGGCCAAGGCATCCAACAAGGTAACATATAACACTCAAACTACCAACATCAAAGCTAACATTTCCGTTACCGTGGATAGCGGAGATGAAAAGGAAGAGGTATTGGAGGAGGAAAACTCCTTTGGTAAATTCATGAGAAAACTCAATGGTAAATCCAAGATGCATTTTGTTGCTCTCTTGGAACAACTCGGTGAGGCTAATGACCTCATTGAATCTCATGAAGAAACTATCTCTACATTACAAGGTCATATTTGTGACTATGCCGATGAGATTGCGGATCTTTCTAATGCTCTTGAAAAAGATCAAGGACGTCGCTTGATTCTTGAGGAGTCACCTAACGATGATCTTGTTAAGTTAAAGAAAGATCTTGATCATGCTCTCGTTCTTACACATGTGCTTCAATCCGAAAAGAGTGAACTTGGGCTTGATCATGTTAGACTCAAGGAAGAGCTCGCAACACTTGTCAAGGATCACAAGGACTTGAATAGTGCTCATGTCTCTTTAAAAGAGTCTCATGCTCAACTCCAAGTAAAACTCACTAAGGAAATAGCCACTTGCTCTCCATTTGTTTTAGTTGATAATGTCCATGCTACTAACCCCTGCTGTGAGCATGAACATCTTGTGGAGGAGAATTCCAAATTAAAAGAGAAGATTGAGAAAGGCCTTGTGACATGCATCCAAGGTGAAAAGAATCTTAATGACATTTTGAATAGTCAAAAGGAAGTGGCCGCAAAGGAAGGAGTTGAGTTTGCACCCAAGGCCTAGAAGAACAAGAAGAAGAAGACCAAGCAACCTCCCCAGCTTATGGAAACCTTTGTTAAATATGGGGAGGGTACTCGGAGAAGAAAAAGACCAAGCTAAGGGTGGTAATACCATGAAGGGCAATACCCCTCTGCCCAACACATCCGCCGACTTTAACCCCTCTTATGTATTGTGTCATGCCAGCGATGGGAAGGTTTTTGCTAAGTTTGTTGGTTCTTATGATGAGTACATTGAATGGTCTATCTATTTGGGTTCCTTAGACCCTTGTTACTAACATGAGAGGACCCATTAAAGAATGGATACGTAAATCCAAGCATTGATCTTATGCAAGAGTTTGATTCCGGTGGGTGTCCTCGTTGCTTGATACTGGAGCAACAAATCATATGACCGAGAGCAAGGATTTGGTGGTGGACGTTCATCACGACCCATCCATTGCCACCCAAGCCTCCTTTGGTGATGATGCAATTTCAAAGGTATTGGGTCTCGGAAAGGTGGTAATTTCTCCAGAACTTACCATTAAAAAGGTTATGCTTGTTGAGATCCTCGCATACAATTTACTTTTCGTTCGTCGACATGCACTTATGGAATTTAGTACCTTCCTTGGCATCGACTCTATGGAACTTTTGTGGGGCAATACTATTAAAGTAGCCTTTGTTTGGCATGTCGAGAATGGTCTCTATGTGGTTAAATTTTTGGAGCGACCCACTAAGACCGCGACTTGACTAATGGCTAAAGTTGATGTGGGATGACTTTGGCATCACCGACTAGCCCTTGTCAATATGACATCTTTGCAAAGTCTCCTCAAAGGGGATCACGTTCTTGGAGTAACAAATGTGAGTTTCACGAGAGATCGTGCTTGCAGTGCGTGTATTGACGGAAATATTCATGAGAAATCTCACCGTCCCATGACTATCATCTACACAAAAAGGACCTTGGAGCTCCTCCACATGGATCGCTTTGGTCATCCATCCTATGATAGTCTTGGGGGAAGAAAGTATTGCTTGGTGATAGTGGATGATTACTCAAGATACACCTGGGTATACTTTTTCAAGAGAAAGAGTGAGACTCAACAAACCGTCATCGACTTTGCTAATGAAGCTCAACGCTACCATAATGCAAGATATTGATGATTAGAAGTGAAAATGGCACCGAGTTCAAGGATTACACCCTAAATGAATTTCTGAGTGATGAAGGAATCAAGCATCAATACTCTGCACCTTACACTCCTCAACAAAACAGTGTGGCAGAAAGTAAGAACCGGACGTTGATGGATGCGGCAAGAACCATGATGGAGTTTAAATCTCTTTATGACCTTTGGGTCGAAGCCATCAACACCGCATGTCATGCATCCAATCGGCTCTACCTTCGCAAAGGCTTTAACAAGACTCCATATGAAATTCTTACCGGCAACAAGCCCAACCTCAAGTACTTTTGGGCGTTTGGCTATAAGTGTTTCATTCTTAAGAAAGGTGCTCAATTGTCTAAATTTGAACCTAGAGCTCAAGAGGGCATAATTGTTTCTGATGCTACAAACTCTCACGCTTACCGTGTCATCAAAAAGTCCTTAGGACCCATTAAGGAGACGTGTAACCTGGAGTTTGATGAGAATAATGGCTCCCAAGTGGTGCGAAGTGGTCTTTGTGATGTAGGTGATGAAATTCCTCCCCAAGCCATAAGAATAATGGGCGTGGGACACTTCCTTCCCATTGAGGAACCCCTTGTGGTTGAAGGAGAAGGACAATGTTCCACTCATGTGGAACCATCACTAACGCAAGACCCACACGCTTTTGAAGAACACTCTAAAGGCCCTCATCCCTGTGATCCTGATCAAGGAGAAGATCAACCTCAAGATGGTCCTGCACCAAATGATGTCCTTGATCTAGCTCACCCCTCTCGGGATGCTCAAGATCAAGAGAAATCGCAAGAATAAAATCAAGCTCAACATCAAGGGCAAACTAAAAAATGGGGTAAAAGTTTCAATTAGGCTCCTCAGCTTACCCCTAAGGATATTCAAGAAAGATGTGCACCCAAGACTGCCAAAACACTCAAAAATAATTCTCATGTGATGGAGAGTGTCTATGGCAGCTTACACACAGGGGTAACCTGATGAGGACATGACTGTCACCCTCGCCTCTATCATAACCACACGTCATCAATTATCAAACTTTAGTGCCCATCATGCGTTTTTTTATTTCATTGAACCACTAAAGGTACAAGAGGCTTTCAAAGACATGGATTGGGTTCAAGCCATCCATGAAGAACTCAACAACTTCGAGCACAAGAAAGTGTGGCCACTGGTGCCAAGACCAAAGGAGAACCATAATGTCATTGGAACAAAGTGGATCTTTAAGAACAAGCAAGACACGAACGGTGTCGTCACTACGAACAAGGCAACATTGGTAGCACAAGGCTACTCCCAAGTTGAGGCCACCGACTACGGTGAAACCTTTTCTCCCGTTGCTCTCCTTGAACCTATTCGCATGTTTCTTGCATTTGCTTCTCATCACAACTTCAAATTATACAAAAACGATATGAAGAGTGTATTTCCTGATGGTGCCCTTAAGGAGTTGGTTTATGTCGAGCAACCCCCGGAGTTCGAGTATTCCAATTTCCCTAATCATGTGTATGTTCTCGATAAGGCACTCTATGGCCTTAAACAAGCCCCACATGCATGGTATCAGCACCTTACCGAGATGTTACATGATCGTGGATTTGAAGTTGGGAAAATTGACCCCACTCTTTTTACTAAGAAGGTCAAGGGGAGCTTTTCATATGCCAATTATATGTTGATGATATTATGTTTGGTTCTCCTAACAAAGCTTTTAATGAATAGTTTGTTGCACTAATGACTAAAGGGTTTGAGATGTCTATGATGGGAGAGTTGAAGTTTTTCCTTGGATTCAAAGTCAAGCAACGATGTCAAGGAACCTTCACCAATCAAGAAAAATATACTTAGGACATGCTCAAAAGGTTCAAGATGTATGATCTAAAACCGGCCAAGGCCAACACTCCAATGTCTCTCAACTTCTATCTTGACCTCGATCCCAATAGTAAAGCCGTGGATCAAAAGGTATATCATTCTATGATCGGTTCTCTGCTTTACCTTTGTGCATCTAGACCGGATATTATTTTGAGTGTGGGAATTTTTGCATGATTTCAATCCGCATCCAAGGAAATACACTATGTGGTAGTCAAGCGAATCTTTCAATATTTGGCTCATATCACAAACTTTGGCTTATGGTATCCCAAAGGTGCTTCATTTGATATCATAGGATATTCAGACTTGGATTGGGTGGGAGACCGTGTGGATAGGAAGTCAAGTTTTGGAGGTTTAGAATTCCTTGGTCGCTCTCTCGTAAGTTGGTCTTCGAAGAAACAAAATTGTGTTTCTCTCTCGTCCATCAAGACAGAATATGTAGCTCGTGCCAGTTGCTCTGCTCATTTTCTCTGGATGAGGCAAACTTTAAAGGATTACAGTGTCACTTGTGACAAAGTGCCTCTTTATTGTGATAATATTAGTGCTATCTCCATCTCCAACAGCCCTGTTCAACATTGCAGGACGAAGCATATCATTATTCGCCACTATTTCATCCGGGAGGATATCAAACGTGGGGAAATTGATCTCATTTATGTGAATACTAATGATCAACCTGCATATATATTCACGAAGCCTTTGAATGAAGCAAGATTTCACGAGTTAAGGAATGAGCTAAATATGATTGATTTGAGAAATGTACGTTGCAATTAGGCACATCCCACCACTCTCATCATTCAATTTCTGTTTAGGTGTAGGAATGAATTTAGGGGGAGTGTAGTTCTCTAAATGAACTACCCCTCCTCCTATTATGCATAAAACAGTCAAACCTTTCACATTCACCATTTTTGATGGTATTTGTGTCTCAAATACAAGTTTTGGTCATGGGCCCAAGGTTAAAATCTTCGTTGTCCCATACCAGTCGAATCAAACATAGGTGGCCTCGGCCACCATCCCCTCCTAGTGAGGTTTTTGCCTTTGGTGATTCTTAAAGTTGCATTTTTTTTGTCCGTATTTGCGCTTCTTGTTTGATTAAGTCTTAGGTTCGGGTATCCTTCACGATTGGTATTTTTGCGTTTCTTCTCGTTCACCTTGGAGCTTACCCCACCATTCTCCTATGTATGTTCTGTGTCCCAATCTCTCCTCACATTGAAACCTTCTCATATCCAATTGTACGCATTGAATCCTTAGTGGTGGAGGCTGTGGTAGGGTGGTACAACCGATGGTAACGGTGGTACAACCGCCAATCCTTAGTTGTCTTGCTCCAGTGGAACAACCGGTACGATTATGCGGTTAAACCGCTAATTCCCAGTTTGTTTCGGGCCAGTACAACGGCTCTTCGAAGCGGTACAACCGGTCACGGCAACCGGCGTCTAAAGGGAGGGCCAGGCCGAAGGGGTATTCACTTTTCCCATTCGTACCCAACTCCCCCCTCGGTGCCCTAGTCGCCAGCTGCCATCACCACAATGCTGGAGTGCCTCCGGCGCCCCGGATCTGTTGTCTCCCTTCATATTCGCTCTATGGAGGCCCTTCCTCCCGTGACCTCCTCCCATGGAAAATGGTAATGCCCTCTTCCCCTCTTGTTCTTGGGTTCTCACCTTTGGAACCTCTTTTCGTAGGGCATTGCTAGGATCCCGCATTTTTGGTGAAAAATATTGATAGGAGGAGGTCCTATATGTCATTCCTGTTAGTTGTGTTGAGTAGTATCTAGAATCGTTGGCGTAGGTCTTAGATCCACATGCAGAGGCCTCCCTAAGCAGCGGTACAACCGCTTGCATGTGTGGTACAACCGCTCCTGTGGTACAACCGCTCGGGTGACTGGTACAACCAGCCTGCCTGGTTCCTATGCCACAAATTCTTAGTTCTACTCTACATACCTGATTTATTCCTCTTTTGCGTACAATCCTCTCATCATTTTTTGGGTTTCTTTTTGTGTGGTTCTCTGGTGTGTGTTTTCAGGTGGCTCTGGCTCTTGTTCTTTGCTACCTCTCGAGCCTGCATTGGTTTTCCCTTGAAGAGGAAAGGGTGATGCAGCACAGTAGGAGTAAGTATTTCCCTCAGTTTCAGAACCAAGGTATCAATCCACTAGGAGAATCAAGCCAAGTGTCCAGAGTACCTGCGCAAACACAAACGAGCTTGCACCCAACGCTATAAAGGGGTTTTCAATCCCTTCAAGATTTATTGCACAGTGAGATCTGAAGGCCGAAAGTGCAACAAAGTAAAAGTGTAAGGCTGAAAATATGATGTGAAGTAGACCCGGGGGCCATAGTGTTCACTAGAGGCTTCTTTGAAGATAGCAAATATTACGGTGGGTGAACAAATTACTGTCGAGCAATTGATAGAACCACGCAAAGTCATGACGATATCTAAGGCAGTGATCATACATATAGGCATCACGTCCGAGACAAGTAGACCGATACTTTCTACATCTACTACTATTACTCCATGCATCTAGTGTATTGAGTTCATGACAAACAGAGTAACGCCTTAAGCAAGATGACATGATATAGAGGGATAAACTCAAACCAATGATGTAAACCCCATCTTTTTACCCTTGATGGCAACAACACGATACGTGCCTCGCTACCCCTTCTGTCACCGGGTGAGGTCACCGCATGGTATGAACCCAAAACGAGGCACTTCTCCCATTGCAAGAATCATAGATCAAGTTGGTCAAACAAAACCCACAACTCGAAGAGAATTACAAGGATATGAAATCATGCATATAAGAGATCAGAAGAAACTCAAATAAGATTCATAGATAATCTGATCATAAATCCACAATTCATTCTATCTCGACAAACACACCGCAAAATAAGATTACATCGGATAGATCTCCATGAAGATAATGGAGAACTTTGTATTGAAGATCCAAGAGAGAGAAGAAGCCATCTAGCTAGCAGCTATGGACCCGAAGGTCTATGGTGAACTACTCACGCATCATCGGAGAGGCAATGGTGTTGATGACGCAGCCCTCCGTATCCGAATCCCCCCTCCGGCAAGGCACCAGAACATGCCCCAGATGGGATCTTGCGGAGACAGCAGCTTGCGGCGGCGGAAAAGTATTTTCGTGGATCTCTCCCGTGGTTTCGGATTTTTCAGGGATTTATAGGCAGAAGAAGTAGGGCAGACGAGCCATAGGGGCCCACAAGCCTGCTAGGCGCGCCCCCCTGGCCGTGCCTAGGGGGCTTGTGGCCTCCCCTGGTGGCCTCTGCCTTGGTTCTCACGTCCCCTGCGTATCTTCTCTTCCGGAAAAAAATCTTTTTAGAAGTTTTATTCCGTTTGGACTCTGTTTAATATTCTCCTCTAAAAAGGGTCAAAAACACGAAAAAAAACAGGAACTGGCACTTGGCACTGAGTTAATAAGTTAGTCCCAAAAAAGATATAAAAGGCATGCAAAACATCCAAAGTTGACAAGATAATAGCATGGAACCATAAAAAGTTAAAGATACGTTGGAGACGTATCAAGCATCCCCAAGCTTAACTCATGCTCGTCCTCGAGTAGGGAAGTGATAAAGACTGAATTTTTGATGTGGAATGCTACCTAGCATATTTGTCCTTTGTAACTTCTTTCATGTGACATGAATGTTCAAATCTGTAAGATTCCAAACAATAGTTTGCTATTGACATGAAAACAATAATACTTCAAGCAAACTAGCAAGGTAATCATGAACTTTTGAAATAACAAGGCCAACGAAAGTTATCCCTACAAAATCATATAGTATGGCTATGCTCCATCATCCCCACACAACTAATTTAAATCATGCACAACCCCGGTATTGGCCAAGTAATTGTTTTCGCACTCTTACTTTCTCAAACCTTTTTCAACTCTCACGCAATACATGAGCGTGAGCCATGGATATAGCACTATGGGTGGAATAGAGTGTGGTGGAAGTTGTGAGACAAAAAGGAGGAGATGGTCACATTGACTCGGTGTATCAAAGGGCTATGGAGATGCCCATTAATAGATATCAATGTGAATGAGTAGGGATTGCCATACAACGGATGCACTAGAGCTATAAGTATGTGAAAGCTCAGAAGGAGAACTAGTGGGTGTGCATCCAACTTGCTTGCTCACGAAGACCTAGGGAAATTTTGAGGAAGCCCATCATTGGAATATACAAGCCAAGTCATATAATGAAGATTCCCACTAGCATATGGTGGTGACAAAACGAGAGACTCTCAATCATGAAGAACATGGTGCTATTATGAAGCACAAGTGTGGAAAGATAGTAGCATTGTCCCTTCTCTCTTTTTCTCTTTTTTCTCCTCTTTTTTGTTTTTTTGTTTGGGCTCTTTGGCCTCTTTCCATATCTCTCTTTTTTTCTTGTGGGCAACTTTGGCCTCTTCTTTTTTTCCTCATATGGGACAATGCTCTAATAATGATGATCCTCACACTTTTATTTACTCATATCTCAAAGCTTAGAACAATGATGACTCTATAGGAAATGCCTCCGGTAGTGTACCGGGATGTGCAACGATCTAGCTTGGCGTATGACGTTGAAACATCTCGCTAGTTATCTTACGATCATGCAATGGCAATATGAGAGTGACGGCACAAGTCATGAGACGGAACGGTGGGAGTTTCATGGCAATATATCTCGGAATGGCTATGAAAATGCCATAGTAGGTAGGTATGGTGGCTGTTTTGAGGAAGGCATATGGTGGTTTTGTGTACCGGCGAGAATTGCGTGGCACTAGAGAGGCTAGAAATGGCGGAAGGTGAAAGTGCATCTATACCATGGACTCACATTAGTCATGAAGAACTCACATACTTATTACGAAAGTTTTTATTAGTAATCGAAACAAAGTGCTAAACACATACTCCTAGGGGAAGGGTTGGTAGGTGTTAACCATCGCGCGATTTCGACCGCAACACAAAGGATGACAATCAATAGATCAATTATGCTCTGACTTCCTAACATAGCGGTTCACCATACGTGCATGTTACGAGAATCAATAACTTCAACACAAGTATTTCTAGATTCACAACACCCTACTAACATAACTCTTAATATTACCAAATTCACGTCTCAAAACTAATTGAGAGGAATCAAACTTCTCTTTCTAATCAATGCACATGAAGATGGAAGTTTTATTGTATCCTCTTTGGGTGGCTATCACCTTTGGGACTACTTTCATAGCACAAGCCAACTACCAAGTTACTCACCGCCGTGCTCTAAAGGATCTAAGTGAAGCACATAGAGCAGAGTTATCTAGCTCAAAAGATATAAGTGAAGCACATGTGAGCTAAATTGCCTAACTCAAAATATATAAGCGAAGCTCAATGAGTATTCTAGCAAATTCACGATGAGTGCATGTCTCTCTAAAAAGGTGTGCAGCAAGGATGATTGTGACACAACAAAAAGAAAAGACTCCTATGATATAATACACTCCAGGCAAAACACATATCATGTGGTGAATAAAAATATAGCTCCAAGTAATGTTACCGATGGACTGAACACAAAAGAGGGGATGCCTTCCCGGGGCATCCCCAAGCTTAGGCTTTTTGGTGTCCTTGAATTTGGCTTGGGGTGCCTTGGGCATCCCCAAGCTTGAGCTCTTTCCACTATTTATCCCTTTGTCCATGAGAACATCACCCAAAATTTGAAATCTTCACAACACAAAACTTAAACAGAAACTCGTGATATCATTAGCACAAGAAACCAAACTACCACCTATTTAGGTACTGTAGAAAACTTGATTTATATTTATATTGGTGTTATATTACTGTATTCTCACTTTTCCATGGCTAGTACCCCACGATACTGTCCATAGTTTCATCAAAACAAGCAACCAACACAACAAAAACAGAATCTGTAAAAAACAGACCAGTCTGTAGCAATCTGTATACTTAGTATACTTATGGTATCTAAAAAATTCTAAACAATTACGACAGTTTGGAAAAAAAGGCATATCAACCAGAAGCAAAAAGAATTAACTCAAAATCTCATTCTGGATAAAAATGAAAAATAATTTCGTGAGCGAGAAGTTTTTGTCTTTTTCTAGTAGGATCAAACAACCATCACCAAACTAGTCATAAAGGTTTTGCTTGGCTCAAACATAAAAAGAAACACAAAAAACACAATCATAACAGAATTATTATGGTGTGGATGCAAAAAAAAGCAGAAAGCAAAAATCAAAGATAAATTCATTGGGTTGCCTCCCAACAAGCGATATCGTTTAACGCTCTTTTAGCTAGGCATTGATAATTCAATGACGCTCACACAAAAGACAAGAATTGAAGCACAACGAGAGCATCATGAAACATGTGAAAATCACATCTAAGTCTAACATACTTACTATGCATAGGCATTTTATAGGAAAACAAATTGTCAAGACAACCAATAGTTACCATATGCAAGGAAGAAGAAAGAGACAATAGCAATCTCAACATAACGAGAGGTGATTTAGTGGTATGAAAAATTCTACCACATTATTTTCCTCTCTCATAACAATTACATGTGAGATCATATTCAAATTCAACAATATAGCTATCACAAAGGATATTCTTTTCATGATCCACATGCATGCAAAGTTGACGCTCTTCAAAAATAGTGGGATTATCATCAACTAACGTCATGACTTCTCCAAACCCACTTTCAATATTATTGCATATATCATAATGATCATGAGGATTAAACAAATTTTCAAGATCATAAGAAAAATTGTCACCCTAATCACGATCATCGCAACAAGTAGAGGACCTAGCAAAACTAGCATCCCCAAGCTTATGGTTTTGCATATTTTTAGCATGATTGACACTAATAGGATTTTTAGTGAAACCGTTGCAATCATGCTTTTCATTCAAGGAGCCCTCGTGAATCACTTCATAAATTTATTCATCATGATTTTCAGATTCACGCATCTCAAGCAAAACTCCAAAAAGATAGTCAAGTGCACTCAACTCACTCGCAATTGGTTCAACATAATTGGATCTCTTAAAGAGATTAGCAAGTGGATGAGGATCCATATCAATTGATTTTCAGCAAGCGAAGATGCAAGCATGTTGAAGGCACATAGCACACAAGCAAAGGAAAGGCAAACGAAAAAGCCAAATATTTTTTTTGTAATTTTTGTTTTTCAGAAGTGGGGGAGAGGAAAATAAGAGACAAAAAAGTAAATGCAAGAGATGGGTTAGCGACAGTTACTTGGATAAGCTTCAGTTAGAACAGTCCCCGGTGCCAGAAATTGACACGTTGACGGGAGACTATTCTTGACTTGATCCTCCCCGACAACGGCGCAAGAAATTCTTCTTGCTACCTCTTGAGCTTGCGTTGGTTTTTCCCTTGAAGAGGAAAGGGTGATGCAGCACAGTAGCAATAAGTATTTCCCTCAGTTTGAGAACCAAGGTATCAATCCAGTAGGAGAATCAAGCCAAGTGTCCAGAGTACCTGCGCAAAGACAAACGAGCTTGCACCCAACGCTATAAAGCGATTGTCAATCCCTTCAAAATTGATTGCACAGTGATATCTGAAGGCGGAAAGTGCAACGAAGTAAAAGTGTAAGGCTGAAAATATGATGTGAAGTAGACCCGGGGGCCATAGTTTTGACTAGAGGCTTCCCTCAAGATAGCAAATATACGGTGGGTGAACAAATTACTGTCGAGCAATTGATATAACCGCGCAAAGTCATGACGATATCTAAGGCAATGATCATACATATAGGCATCACGTCCGAGACAAGTAGACCCATACTTTCTGCATCTACTACTATTACTCCACACATCGATCGCTATCCAGCATGCATCTAGTGTATTGAGTTCATGACGAACAGAGTAACGCCTTAAGCAAGATGACATTATGTAGAGATATAAACTCAAACCAATGATGTAAACCCCATCTTTTTACCCTTGATGGCAACAACACGATAGGTGCCTCGCTACCCCTTCTGTCACTGGCAGAGGTAACCACACGGTATGAACCCAAAACTAAGCACTTCTCCCATTGCAAGAATCATAGATCAAGTTGGCCAAACAAAACTCACAACTCGAAGAGAATTACAAGGATATGAAATCATGCATATAAGATATCAGAAGAAACTCAAATAAGATTCATAGATAATCTGATCATAAATCCACAATTCATCGGATCTCGACAAACACACCGCAAAAGAAGATTACATCGGATAGATCTCCATGAAGATCATGGAGAACTTTGTATTGAAGATCTAAGAGAGAGAAGAAGCCATCTGGCTACTAGCTATGGACCCGAAGGTCTATGGTGAACTACTCACGCATCATCGGAGAGGCAATGGTGTTGATGAAGAAGCCCTCCGTATCCGAATCCCCCCTTCGACAGGGCACCAGAACATGCCCCAGATGGGATTTCGCGGAGATAGAAGTTTGCGGCGGCGGAAAAGTATTTTCGTGGATCTCTCCCGTGGTTTTGGATATTTCGGGGATTTATAGGCGGAAGAAGTAGGGTAGACGAGCCACAGGGGTCCACAAGCGTGCTAGGCGTGCCCCCCTGGCTGCGCCTAGGGGGCTTGTGGCCTCCCCTGGTGGACTCTGCCTTGGTTCTCACGTCCCGTGCATATCTTCTGTTCCGGAAAAAATAGTTTCAGAAGTTTTATTCCGTTTGGACTCCGTTGAATATTCTCCTCTGAAAAGGGTCAAAAACACTGAAAAAACAGGAACCGGCACATGGCAGTGAGTTAATAAGTTAGTCCCAAAAAATATATAAAAGGCATACAGAACATCCAAAGTTACCCAAAGGAACCATCAAAAATTATAGATAGGTTGGAGACGTATCATTCTTCTCCTTGGAAGATAACCAAGAAATGTGCTCGCACGTGTAGGCTCATTGATGACCCTAAGGAAGAGGAAGTTGTGATCCCTACAAATCCCTCTCGCCGTGCAAAGTCCTTGGCCACCAGGCAAAAATCTTCCAAGCTAGTGTACTCGTGGAAGGAAGCTGATTGGGAGCGGGTTCGTTTTCAGAATCCTTATGAGGTCCTCGTTGTTCTCACCTAGACAACCCCTCAGTTTCGGAATGTGCTTCAGATGCAGATCGTGGATGAGCTCTATGACCATCACAAGGAGAAGTTTGACTGGCAATGGACAATTGACATTGAGCACTAGAGGAACAACATGGACTACTTTGGAGAGGCATATACTCTTTGTGAAGAATTTGACTTGCACAAGAATTTGACTTGCACAAGCTCATGATGATATCGGTTTCAATGGTAATGGAGGCATTCGTCCTGATGATTGGGCCAATTCTATGGATAAGGTGAAGCTAGCCCCCTTGTACATTCCCGGGCGTGGGATTTCTGGATCCTCTAAGGACCTGCTGCCGGTATATGATATTATGCACCATGTTTTCTAGAATGTTCTCCTGCCCAAGGTTGGCAATCAAGATGATTTTCATTGAAGCTTTGTTGATCTGCTTGTTGCCATGTGAGATGATGCTGGATCTGGGGCTACATTTGATGCTTCCAAATGGTTATGGGTGGATCTCTACTCCACGGTCTTCTAATAATTGGTCCCCAAGTATGCTTCGTTCACCATGTGCTTCCTCAACTCTGTGTGGATAGTTCGTAGGCCTGGCGAGCCTCTCTCTTCTCCTGATAACCTCACTGAGCATGAGTTCAAGCAACTCTATAAGAAGGAGCATCTTGCTCCTCACTTCCCAGAGGGCGTACCAGAGGATGTTTTTGCTACTTCGAGTGACAGTGATTTTGAGCTTCGTGTAGGAGTCAAGCCATCTTGGGTCTCCAAGCTCTTAGATAAGTTAAAGAAGATCTTCTGCCTCCAAGCTCATGTTCAAAAGAGGCTCTATGAAGCCCATGTCAACAAGAAGCTTGCTAGGCGAATACAGATTTAGATTATGCGGGCTCTCCAGCTTGAGGCAGCCAATGGTTCTGAGAAGACCATCACCCTTGAGGAGCAGTTGATCTATGGTCATAGCACTTGTACTCATGTTGAGGTCTCGGGTAAGCATGCTACCTCCTCTGCTGCTGTTGCTTCTCATGATGAGATTAATAGTGATGATGGTGATGGTGATGATGAGTCTGCTAGTGGTGATTCCAAGGAGTCTGACGGGTCTGACGAGCACTACTAAGCACCGGGATGATAGCATCACACTTTTCCTTTTTGGTTTCCTAATGCCAAAGGGGGAGAGAGCTATATCATGACCGGATTTTCACGGGGGGCTTTGGTTGTCGAATCGTCGTTTGTTTAGTTTTGCTTTCCAATTGAACTCTTACTTTCTTGTTAGTCGGTCTTGAACCTATCTTATGTGGAGACTATTTGAGGTTCAGTAGAGACTGTGTTTATTATTACCCTTGTCATTCAAGCTCTACTCTTTATCTCGTAGATATGCTTCTTAAGGTTATTTCCTCTATGTACCCTGCGGTTGGTCTCCAAAACCAAGGGGGGAGCTCCAATTCATGTTCCATTCTCATCTCACGCACACAGCAAGTGGGAGCTCCACTTTTACTTTATAGACCATTTATGCAAATCGTGTTGTTATCATCATCCACCAAAAAGAGGGAGATTGTAAGGGTATTCTCGAGCTTAAGTGTTCTGGTGATGACGATGGTTAGGTATTCCCTCCAAATGGAAAAGATCGAAGACGTGTTCCCTACGTGTTTATTCTCTTTGGTCGTAGGGATCCCATACTATCAAGAGGGAATCCACATTGGAAGTCTATGGTTGAATCAATTCTTCTCACACACTTTTGCACCCATCTCGTTCCATCGCATCATTGAGAGAGAGGCCCCTGCTTTCTAAATGATCGGTTGTACCGCTGCCTAGGGTGGTTGTACCGCTGAACCCATGGGCGGTTGTACTGACTCTACACCGGTCCACAACCAGACGGGACTCTGTTTTGCTGTGGTAGTTGGGCGGTGGTGGCCCGGTTGCACCGCTATATAAGTATAGCCGGTACTACCAGTGTTCCAAGAGGTTGTACCACTTGGGACTTAGCCACGCCCAATAGCCGTTGTAGGTGGGACCTCGGGCCAACTCTTTGTTTTGGACCGGTTGTAGGGCGGTGGCTAAGCGGTTGTTCCACTAAATTAGGCAAATCGGTTGTACCGTCGCCGTGTAAAAACCGTTGTAGCAGTTAGAAAGTGGGGAGCTATATAAGGTGGGTTTTCTTCCTCGTCCATCTCATCTCTTACCTCTCTCTCTCCACCAATGATGCACTCAAGCTTTCTTGCGCGATCTCTCTCCCTAGCCACCCAAACTTGTTGTCTTGCTAGGGATTGAAGGAGGAGATCTAGATGTACACTTCCACCAAAGGAAAATTGATTCCCCCAAAGTTCTTGTGTGGATTTTATTACTCTTGGGTGTTTGAGCACCCTAGATGGAAGAGGTCATATCGGAGCCACATTCCATTGTTGTGAAGTTCTTTGGTTTCGTTGGGAGCCTCCAATTGAGTTGTGGAGAGAGCCCCAACCTTTTTTGTAAAGGTCCAGTAGCTACCTTCAAGGGCACCACTTAGTGGAATCATGACACTACACATTGTGTGAGGGCATGAGGAGAATACGGTGGCCTTAGTGGCATCTTGGGGAGCATTGTGCCTCCACACCGCTCCAATAGTGATGTACTTCCCCACAAAGGGAAGGAACTACGGGAACACATCCTCGTCTTCATTGGTTCCACTTGTGGTTATTTGTTGCCTTTACTTGTATTTACTTCTTGCTTATTACTGTTGTTGTTAGCATCATATTTGTTGCTCACCTAGTTGCATATCTAGACAACCTATTTGTTGCTAAACCTAATTTGTTTAAAGAAAGGCTTAAATTTTGTTAGTTGCCTATTCACCCCCCTCTAGTCAACCATATCGATCCTTTTAGCTGTGTCGCTTGATAAGAGTCGAGCAGTCGACGACATGAGATATGTCGATTGGGAATATATCAAGGCCAATGAAATTATTTTCCCCATGTGAGAGAAAACTTCAGGATGGTCGATATTGAAGATTTTGTTGGCACAGAGATGACTGCTTGGAATGATGAAATGACCATGCTTCTATTCTAGCGCTCATTTCTATACTGATGGAAGAATTGTATGGATGACTGAAGGTCACCGGTATGAGTCTACAATTGATGAGTGGGCCACTATCATTGGTGCTCCAAAGGCACTAGAAGGCGATTTGGATGTGTATTCAGAATCCAAGATGAATCACAACTCCATGGACAACATGTACAAGCCAGTGCCCCATAAGTATGTGCAAACGCACAAGTTTGGTTGTGTCTATTTCTTGCAATCAAGGATACCTACTACGAAAACCATTATGAGATACACACTGATGCCCAAATCAGGAAATGATAAGATGATTATAGGTTATTCCATCAATATGCTGCATCATTTAGACACACAAACACCCGGTTCAGAGTGATGTATTTGATAGTTGAGACTGTTACAAGGACTACTGTAGATCAGAAGTAATCCTGTGGATATGCTTCATATATTCATATGTTCATCAATGCTAGAATTGGCAACCATGCATATCTGCTTGATCGTCCCCACCTGCCACTTTAGCTAGAGATTGAAGACACTGAAGTTGTGATGGACTCAAGCCATCCAGCTCAGCTACTGCTCGAGAGGCAGCAGAGGCGGGGTTTGCTAGGAATGCTCCACCTCCAACCCCATTGCTCAGAACTAGAAATGAGAAAATGTCATTCTTGGTCAGCACCATCCAAGGGATGGAGAATAAAATTTCTAAGATCTTGCTGAACCAGAAGACCCTCGAGAGGATCGTGGAGAAAAAATTCCATCACCTTGATATTAAGGTAACGGAGTTGATTACCACTGTTGAGAAGCTCCAACATAAAGTTGATTCTGTGAAGATTCCCTGCTCCAGCAGTGACGATGAAGAGTCGCCTCTTCATACTACTACTCAGTTCCAGACCCAGACTAGGTAAGCAGTTATGCCAGTTTCGGAAGCAAGACCATCTACATCAACTCAAGCTTCAGCTCGTGCTCCTGCACTTCTAGTGTCTACACCCCCAACTCCTGGGACATCCGTAGAAGCCTTCGTCAATGCTCCTTTATCCACTCCATCATCAGCTATCGGAGGAGATGAGCCGATAGAGAAGCTTAGTTGTAGACCTTTGAACATTTTGGTAAGTTGTTGCCAAACGGGGAGAAGTGTATAGATCAAATAGGGCTTAAAGAGGGAGAGCTTTGCATTTCATTTGGCTTTTCAAAAACTTTTGATCTTCTGATGACTTTATCCGTTTAGGAGGGGTGTTTGGTCATACACTTTAATTGTTTGATGCTACCATGTTATTACCTTTGAGCTATCTACATGATGATCATTCACGTGCTTTCTTGGTGTTATGTGCCTTACTATTCATTCATATCTTTTATGCGCACCACCAAGTTGTATGTGACATGGAGGAGTGACCCATGATCCTAACCGATTTTTTGCATTTGCATTCAAACACAAGTTTACAACAATGCACAAATTTAGTCAGAGCTCTTGCTTTACACATACTTCTCAAAGCATCGATGCTAATCATTGATTATATATTTTGTTGAATCTTTGATCTATATGTTGTCATTAATTACAAAAAAGGGGGAGATTTAAAGAACAATTCCTACCTAAGGTGGTTTTAATAATTGATCACAACAAATGCATCATTGGACTAATGATATTATTCAAGTATATTTCAGAAAAGTTCAAAGATGCCTTGGCTATAGGATTCTGAGGAGAGCCCCCTTGATGCAAGGAAAGGAATATGATTGGCTCAAGTTTCAAGGAAGAAGACTCTACATTTTACATTCGTGAGAAATCACTGTGAGTCCATAGGTAATCCGATACTATTAAAAGGGGGTGAGGTATTATGATGATTTTATTGCTCAAGTGCTTAGAGGTAGCCACCAAAAATACTGAGCCATTCTCCAACAAAATATCTTTGTCCAAAGCCACATCAGCAAAATCGGTGCCACCAACTATTTCAATTCGCCTCTACCGATTTTCCACTTGATGGATCATATGCAAAACCCTACGATCTCGGTACCACCAACTTTCACATTGGTGCCATCGAGATTCACTTACCAACTTTCTGTTGAGAAGATTTCAAGAGTCATAATTTCCGAGTTTGAAGTCGGTCTCACCGATATTAGGAAACTGGTCTAGGTCATCGTATTGATACCACCAAGATTCATATATTGGTCTCACCGAGAATCCAAAAGTTGCCACATTTAGTGCAACTCCGTACGATCGAGTTCTTTTTGGTATCACCGAGTTGGGCAATATTGTGTTCACGGTAGGATTTTGGGGGATGCCTATATATACCCCATCCAGCTCCTCTCATTTATAGAGGAAGCACTCAGAACACACTTACACATGTGAGATCCATTTTTCTGAGAGAGAGATACACCTACTCATGTGTTGAGATCAAGAGATTCCAATCCAATCATTTGAACCTTGATCTCTAGCCTCCCCGAGTGTGACAGCCCGAGACCGACGTTCCAGAAGAATCCCCTTCTATTCCATTTCCGTCGTGTGATTATTTTTATTTTTTGCATTATCATCGCATCATTCGCATCATCAGCATTGCATCGGCATCCCGTTGCCGCTAGTTTTCAAACTTGCATCCGTTGTTAGTTGCCGGTTCTTGTCGTTGTCCATTCTGAGCCCGACCAAACACGCACGCGCCCGCGCCATCGTCTAAATCTTGTTTTTAAAAGTGTGAATAAAACTTTCTATGATTGGGTAGGAGCTTGACGTGCTGTCTTATTTTAATATATCTAGGCCGCCTGTCAAATTTTGTCACAATCGGAGTCCGTCTGGTACCCGAACGGTCGACCATAGCGGCACCATATTCGGTCTATCATCGGACGTCTTTCGGTGTTCTAAATCTCGTTGCCGGGCCGCCCATTTTCCCTCTCGTCTTCGGATAGCTACTCTACATGGCCACTTAACCGTCGCCGCGTTCGAGATTGTCCGATTCCGACCGCGCTGTTGGATCCGGGACGAAATTCCGCTAAACCTAGCCCCCTTTGTCTATAAATAGACCTCTCCTCCTAATTTCTAGGCAGCCAACCTATCTCTCCTCGAAATCCGTGCCACCCCTTTCAAACCCTAGCCACCACCTCCACCTCCCTGTCTCCCTCCTCCAGCCGCCCGCCCGCAGGGCCCGTTCTGAGCCCGCCCGAGCCCATCTGGGCCCTAGGCTACTGTGCCCCGCATCTCTCTTGCCCGAGCTCCCTCAAGGTCAAGCCGATCCCGAGCCGCCCCGCTCCTCCCGTCGTCGCCCCTGCGCAGCAGCCCCGCCGTCGTGCCCCGCCTCGCCAGGGAGCCTCTGGTCGTTGGCCGCCACCGGAACCCACCGAAGCCGCTGCCGCCGGTGGCCCCGCTTGGGAGATCCCGCAGCAGCCCGCAGCTTCCTCGTCGCCGGAGCTCGCCTCCTCTTGTGCTCGCCGCCCTGCCGGCCTCCGACGGCCGGATCCGAGGGTGCCCTGCCGGATCTGCCTCTCCCCCGTGTTCCAGCCTCGTCGGAGGTCCCCTGCATCGTTGCGCCTGCGCTTGCTTCGCCCTCGTGCTGGAGGAGCACGAAGGCTCGACCAGCTCGTCCTCGAGGAACTGCCCGAGCGCCGCCTGTGCGCCTGGACCGCGACCCGCGCAGCCGCCTTGGCCCAGCTCCTCGCTCCAGCTCCTGCAGTGCGGCCCAGCACCCGACCGCGGCCCAGCTCCCGCCGGCCCCAGCGCCTCCTTCACCGCCCCGAGGCACATTCCCCTCTCCAGGCTTCGGCCTCCTCCTCCGCCTCCGACTTGGGCCTTGGCCCGCGAAGGTAAGCCCCGGCCCCTCCTATGTTGCGCCAGAGCGGCATTTAGCTCTCTTGCGCCGAGTAGTTATTTTAGATTTTAATTCCGGTTTTATTAATTTCAGGATTATATAGATATTCAAACGACCGTAGTTTTTAATCCGTAAGTCGGATCGAGGTGATCTATATATGGATCTTGTGTAGTTTTTCACGTAGGTTAAGAATTTCTAGCTTGCATAAATGTTTGAAGTAGTTTGAACCGCCAAATGCCTAGTTTTGCATGCTGTCCCAATAGGATTTGACCGTATTTATTTTTCGTGCGTGTCTGGATTGCTCGAACTCCGTAGATAAAATGCTCATGTTTTAGGAACCCTTTTGCCATGTATTTTAGAGCGGTTGTTGGTATTTTTGCATGTAGGATTCCGTAGCTAGTTTGCTATGCCGTGTTTAGGATATTATCTCGCATATACGTGTGGCAATATTCTCGTGTTGCAACCCCTCATGTTATATATGTTTTCGGGGTAGAAAATCCATAGATTTAACTTTGTATTTAGTTTTAGCTTTTGAGCAAGTTAGTTCGCGCGATATTTTGCCATGTTGCCCTTTTGTTTTCTTTGTGGGATTTAATCCGTGCGTGTTATGAAGGAGTTGTCAACTAGAGATATGCTCTTGGGTGTTTAGCCTAGCCCCTGGTAATTTTGGTTGCAATAGAAATCAATGTTTAGGTGTGGTTTTCTTGTTCTTTACTTGCTAGGAAGTGGTGTTGTTTTAGAGATGCTGAAATATTTCTAAGTCCGAAATCTGATGATCTATAGCTCTTTTGAGGTTGGTGCAATGGAGTTAGTTGTAGACTTTACGATTCTCTAGCATGTTGTCAATTTTCATGCCATTTGGAGTCCTGTAGCTTATTGTTTTGCTGCTGTCAATATGCCTTCGGATCGAAAATTGCAGTTTCATAAACTGTTATTTTCACTAAGTCTTAAACTGTGTGTGAGAAGCCTTTTTGTGACTTCTTTTCCTAGTGATCCATGCTTCCATTCTAGATGTTGTTAGTTGTATGTGGTAGTGCTTCTTGCCCTCTACCGTCTCATGCCTTGGTTGTGCATTTTCGATTTGTGTAGCTCGTAGTTGTTGGGTGTAGAAAATGCTATGTGGCTGATTTTGGCAGCTTGTAGTGATTTCTTGTTTAGCTCGTAGTTGTTGAACCGTAGCTCCGTTTTGATCATGCCCCACATGAAACTTGTTAGAATCTTGTGTAGTTTCATATTATCTTGCTGGTTGTATGTTTTGAAGTGCTCGTGACCATCGTTGCACATATTTTGCATTCATGCCATCATATCTTGTGGTGTCCGTATCTTTTGATCCGTAGCTCCGTTGGAGATGTTCTCTATGTGTAAATTGCTTGTAACGATGCGTAAATCACAGAAACTTATTTGTTTTGCTATTTAACAACTATTTAAATGTGTTAGTTCAGATCTGGACAGAATTGTAAATTAACATATGAGGTCATCTCGGAGATGATATATGTCATTTCCGACCTCATTTAAAATGCCTAGATAGGTAGTTTAATTACGCTTCATGCTGTTGGCTACGCCTATAGGGATTTCCTTGGCAAATATGCAAAGGATTCCCCCACGGCCTTGGAGCCTTGCGTTGGTGTTCCCTTGAAGAGGAAAGGGGGATGTAGCACAGCGGCTGTAAGTATTTCCCTCAGTTTGAGAACCAGGGTATCAATCCAGTAGGAGGATAGCGTCAAGTCACAAGTACCTGCACATACACAAAAAGCTTGCACCCAACGCTATGAAGGGGTTGTCAATCCCTTATAGATTGTTTGCAAAGTGAGAACTGAAAGCAAAAAGTAAACAAAGCAAAGTAAAAGTAAAAGCGGAGATGATAATTGTGAGTAGACCCGGGGGCCGTAGTTTTCACTAGTGGCTTCTCTCATGAAAGCAAGTCGACGGTGGGTGAACGAATTACTATCGAGCAATTGATAGAAGCACGCAAAGTCATGACGTTTTCTATGGCAATGATCTTACATATAGGCATCATTTCCAAAACAAGTAGACCGATAGTTTCTGCATCTACTACTATTACTCCACACGTCGACCGCTATCCAGCATGCATCTAGTGTATTGAGTTCATAAGAAGAGAGTAACGCCTTAAGGAAGACGACATGATGTAGATGGACAATCTCAAATCTATGATGAAAGCCCATCTTGTTACCCTTGATGGCAACAACACGATGCGTGCCTTGCAGCCCCTTCTGTCATTGGGAAAGGTCACCGCACGGTATGAACCCAAAACCAAGAACTTATCCCATTGCAAGAATCATAGATCTAGTTGGCCAAACAAAACCCAAGACTCAGAGAGACTTACAAGGATATCAAATCATGCATATAAGAAATCAGCAAAGACTCAAATATAATTCATAGATAATCTGATCACAAATCCACAATTCATCGGATCTCGACAAACACTCCGCCAAAGAGGATTACATTGGATAGATCTCCATTAAGATCCAAGAGAGAGAAGAAGCCATCTAGCTACTAACTACGGACCCGTAGGTCTGAAGTAGACTACTCACGAGTCATTGGAGAGGCAATGATGTTGATGTAGAAGCCCTCCAGCTCCAAAGTCCCCTCCGGCAGGGCACCGGGAAGGGTCTCCAGATGAGATCTCGCGGAAACGGAAGCTTGTGGCGGCGGAAAAGTGGTTTTATGGATGCCCTTATTTTTTCTGGGATTTTAGAGAATATATAGGCGAAAGAGCTAGAGCACGAGAGCTCCAGGGGGCCACAAGCCTGGTAGCCGCGGGCCCCCCTGGCCGCGGCTATAGGGCTTGTGGGCTCCCAGTGGGCCTCCTGCCTTGGCCATCAAATCCCCCGATCTTCTTCTGTTATGGAAAGAATCATTTCAGGGATTTTATTCCGTTTGGACTCCGTTCCAAAATCAGATCTGAAAAGAGTCAAAAACACAGAAAAAACAGGAACTGTCACTTGGCCCTGAATTAATAAGTTAGTCCCAAAAAAGATATAAAAGGTATATAAAACATCCAAAGTTGACAAGATAACATCATGAAACCATCAAAAATTATAGATACGTTTGAGACGTATCACTTCACCTCTTGCGATGTGTAACCACATTTAATATTGCCGTGCACCTAATCGGGATAGAACTAAATAACTCGTATGTGGAGTTTCGTCAATATGCAACTCGTTGCATATTGAACTTCACTTAATGTGTAGCATTTGATTGTTGTGAATTGCCATGCCATGTCTTGCATAAGTTTCAGCTGCTCATGCATCATCTGTGGATTGCATCTTGTCGTGCATATGCCGTGGTGAATATCGTGTGTTGATTCTTGTTTCCGGTTTGCTTCGTCTCGATAGAGTTCCGCAAGCGTGTTGCATTGTGATGACCCGTTCGACTACATCGGTTCGCCTGCTTCACGGAGTCATTCTTCTTCCAAGCGGGATCTCAGGCAAGGTGACCATTTCCCCAGATACCATTACTATCATAGCCATGCTAGTTTTACCGTTTCTATCGTTATGTCTCGTTGGCTACCACCTGTTAAATATCAGCCTTCCAACATTGCCATGAAAACCTTCAACCTGATCACAACCTAGCAAACCACCGATTGGCTATGTTACCACTTTCTTAACCGTGTGTTAGCGTTGCTAGTTGCAGGTGCATTTGCTTCCATGTGATAACATGGGTTCCTTGTTATCATCCTATTAAATTTTATTTAATTTAAGGCACCTATATACTTGGTAAAAGGTGGAAGGCTCGGCCATACTAGCCTGGTGTTTTGTTCCAGCTTTGCCCCCTTAGTTTCGGCTACCGGTGTTATGTTCCATAATTGAGCGCTCCTAACACGATCGGGGTTGTTATGGGGACCCCATTGATAATTCGTTTTAGATTAAAGCTGATCTGACAAGGCCCAACATTGGTACTACATTTGCCCAACATAATAATTTTGTTAATACTGAAAGCATAGGGTGTCATGAACCCGAGGAGTAATTTACATAATACAGGGAGGGCCAATGCTGGTCCAAAACAGAGCATTGTGCGGCGCCAACACAGGGCAACTTGGGAGATTTCTATCAGGCCACCGTACGCGTCGCTCATCCGTCGTGTCCTGAGAACTAGATACGCGGCTCCTATCGGGATCGTCGACATGCCGGGCGACCTTGCTGGATTAGTTTTACCTTTGACGAGATATCTTGTGCATCGGGATTCCGGTGATGCTTTGGGTAATCTCAGAGTTGAGGTTTTCCACTACGGAGTTCGACGAGATCGCGAGTTTCGTGATCAAGGATTTCTATGCGGCTTGTGGTAATTTGTGATGGATTAGTTGGAGCACCCCTGCAGGGTTAAATCTTTCGGAAAGCCGAGCCCACGGTTATGTGGCAATGTGGAAACTTCGCTTAACACTGGTTCTAGATAACTTGAAGTTAACTTAATTAAAATATGCCAACTGAGTGTGTAACCGTGACTGTCTCTTTCGTGAGTCCTTCTTCGATCGAGGACACGGTGGGTTATGTTTAACGTAGGTAGGTGTTCATGATCATTCATTTGATCATCAGTAGTCACGTCCGCTATGGGTAGATCTGCCCCCTCTTCTTTCTTGTACTCGTAAGTTTAGCCACCAAATATATATGCTTAGCCGCTGCTGCAACCTCACCACTTAACCTTACCTCACCCATTAAGCTTTGCTAGTCTTGATACCTTTCGAAATGAGATTGCTGAGTCCCCTGTGGCTCACAGATTACTACAACACCAGTTGCAGGTATAGGTAAAGGTTACTTGACGCGAGCGCGTTGATTGTTCGTTTGGAGTTGCTTCTTCTTCTTCTTCTTCATCGATCTAGGATGGGTTCCAGGCCGGCAGTCCGGGATAGCAAGGATGGACGTCGTTCTTCTTTTCTCGTTTGTTTTCATCCGTAGTCAGACCCTGCTCTTCTTCATGATGATTATGTATTTTACTGATGTGACTCTGATGTAGCTTGTGGCGAGTGTAAGCCAATTCCCTATATCTCATCTTTTCGGTACATGTACTTGTAACGATATCCATTCTTGCAAAACGACGTGATGCGCTTCTATTCCTGACGAGGCCCTTGTGCCAAATTGAGGATAAGGACGCATCTTGGGTGTTACAAGTTGGTATCAGAGCAGTACCGACCTAGGAGCCCCCTTGATTGATCGAACTTGGATGAGTCGAGTCTAGTGAAAAACTACTTTGAGTCTAGTTATATATCGGAGAGTAGGATTCGTTTTTCTCCTCTTCTATGCTCTCGTGAGGAATCTTGACTTAATAATTTAATTCTACTCCTCTTCTCACTCAAATTTTTTTAGGATCACGCAAATATTTTTGGAATCTATATGATGTCGATGTGACAGAGTTCTGTCTTGGTGCCTCCTGTGTGACTTGATTTCTTCCGGGGAGTTGAGCTCCAGGGGATTCTTGAGCACATCGTTATCATTCAGACTTCTTAGTATCTCAGGATGAAGGATGTTCGTAATTGCTTCAATACTAGTAGTGGCGAGATAAACCCGATGTCCGCAGTACTGGTGCGGATTGTTTGGGAGTACTGCCATACTTTGTATCGTTGTGATCACGAGGGTCTGTAGTAGATGAAGGTCCGATATTCTGGTTATGTGTTGACGGAAATAATACACTGGACGGGTTAGTATAGGAGTTGAGTGATATATTACTCCTTGTATCCGTGGACCAGATTGCATGACCAGAAATTTCGGGAGTTCTTAGGTGGGAATTCTAGTAGTTACTTATAGGAAAATCTTCCAACAAATGCATGATGTCAGGTTGGAGTTCGACATCTAGTGGATTCGTTTGTTCACGGTCGTCTTACAGCGGTTCTCGTTGTGTCTTAAAGAGTCCTTGTAGCTTGCTACGACTCGAGGACGCTTCATATGTCGTGTGCACTGCCTTGCATAGGATGGCTACTTTAAGGATCGAGCCCATGCGATCCTGTCCACGAAAATATCGAAGGGAAATCTCTCTCATGAGTTTGTTCTGGCTTGTTTCATAAGCCTCATCCTTTGTTTTGTTGGAATATGGTAATTCGAGTTGCTTCGATGTCAAATGGTGAATTTGTATCCTTCCAAGAGGTGTTCTCATGTTTTATGGGAATGTTGATTCTTTCGCTCAATCAGGTGTCTTATCAGTTCTTGTCAACCGGAGTTGTTGTGTCAATTCATTCCAACCGGTGTGTTTCTCTTCAAGTGAATTCAATCCTCTCTAATATTTGCAGATCATTCTCTCAATTCTTACCAGAGTTTGTCTCATCTGTCCCAAGTTGCCTTTGCTTTTCCCCGCCCTCTCACCCTTTTCTTCAATGTTTCAGTCATCATCCAAGTGCCTTTATATTCAGTTATGCTTCCTCTTTCTTTTCTTCCGTGTCATATCCGGTGATTCTTTGTGAAGATTCTCAGGAGCTTCGTGTTCATCTTTATTCAATCTTGTTATCTTTTCTGGTGAATTCAATCCAGTTATCCGTGTTCCTCATATCATTTTCATCCTTTAAATTCTTTCCCATGTTGGAGATTCTTATCAACCTATCTTGTTTATTCAGTTATCTCTATTCTATCCAGAGCGTTGAAGTTATCTCATAAATTTCTTGTTTTCAATTCTTTAATTCTTTCGAGGGTCTCATCTCATCTAGTTTTCATTGTACCGGTGCAGTATCTTTCTTTGTTAGCAATTGTTTCTACGGTGGTTTCTTTGAGTTGGCCTAGAACGCACATGTTTCCCAGGATCTTATCTGGCACTTGTAATCTTTTCCAGAGTTCTCTTATTCTTTTTCAGTGTGACGTAAGAATGGTTTTCATCATTAATATTCCTTCTTCAAGATCAGTTTGAATTAATCCTCATATTTTGCTAAACCTTTCATTCTTCTCTATTCCAGAGTGCCTCAGTATTCTTGGTGTTGTTTCTCGTCATCATTCTCAACTTGCAAATTCGAAGGAGTGTTCCTCGTAAGTCTTGGTCCATTCTCTGGAAGATTCATCATTTCAGCTTTGTGTTATCATCTTGAATTGTTCCCAATCATGAGTAACTTCTTTCTTGCTATCCGGTGCATTTCTGAGTTGTGTTCATTTCTTGATCCTCCGAAGGCCAGCATTTCAGAAGATTTCTTCGTTCTCGGCTTTCAGCTTTCGTTCTCAAAATCTTCTCAATTGTTGCCTCTTCGTTCGTCACTCGGTTATTCCGGCGCCTTGTTCAGTTTTCTTCTCTCAGGTGGCTCATGATCTTTTCGTTCTCATGTATCTCCATTCATTCATGGTTTCCTCATTCATTTCAATTCTCACCGGTGTGTCTTTTAAGACTTCTTCAAGTTTGTGCTCATATATCTCTCCTCAATCATCTTTTGAAGAAGAATAAGTGGTACATTAAATCCGTTGCTTGTCATCAATTAAACTTGATGAAGGATACACATAACATAATTCTTATTCTTGCTTCATCAAATGGTTTGAATTGTTCTTTCGGAGTGGCTCATGCTATCAATTCTTTTCGCAAGTGCATATCTTTCTTTTCCAAATTTCCAAGTTCTATCAAGTATCTTTTTGAGAAGCTTCATCTAAATCATTGCAAGGCCTTTAATCTTATTCTTTCATCATTCCATTCTGGTGTTCCCCAAGGGGTTCGTTATGGTGATGCATCAAGGTTTCAATTCTTTGTCTCAAGGTGTCCTTCTAGATTCTTGTGGTAGTAGTTCTCATTTTTCTTCTTCGTTCCCTCTTTCCAAGATCTAGTTTATATTCTCTTGTTCCAGAGTCGTGGTGATGTTGCTCATTTGGGACAATCATGTTGTCCTATCAAGATCATGGTGTTCCCTTGTTAAATTTAGTTGTTTGCTATGAATCTTGTCTAATTCTCCCATCTTATTTAATTTTTGTCCCATTTTCCTACCGAAGTGCTGCCAAAATTTTCTGTGAATTCTTGTTTGTTTCTCATATCATTCCTCATCGCTTTGGAACCTTCAAGGATCGTTGGTTTCACTCGTTTGTCAATGAAGCAATTAAGTTTTACCTCTTGCTTTCTCATCCGCTTCCCCGTTCATTCTTGGATCTCGGGTCGAGATCCTCTTGTATCATAGGAGAGTTGTGACAGCCCGAGACCGACGTTCTAGAAGATTCCCCTTCTATTATGTTTCTGTCGTGTGATTATTTTTATTTGTTTCATCATCATCGCATCTCCGCATCATCAGCATTGCATCGGCATCCCGTTGCCGCCAGTTTTCAAACTTGCATCCGTTGTTAGTTGCCGGTTCTCGTCGTTGTCCGTTCTGAGCCCGACCACACACGGACGCGCCCGCATCATCGTCTAAATCTTGTTTTTAAAACTGTGAATAAAACTTTCTCTGATCGGGTAGGAGGTTGACGTGCGGTCTTATTTTAATATAGCTAGTCTGCCTGTCAAATTTCGTCGCAATCGTAGTCTATCTGGTACCCGGATGGTCGACCGTAGCGGCACCGTATTCGGTCTATCGTCGGACGTCTTTCGGTGTTTTAAATTTCGTTGCCGGGCCACCCATTTTCCCTCTCGACTCCGGATAACTACTCTACACGGCCACTTAACCGTCCCCGCGTTTGAGATTGTCCGATTCCGACCGCGCGGTTGGACTCGGGACAAAATTCCGCTAAACCTAGCCCCCCCTATGTCTATACATAGACCTCTCCACCTAATTTCTAGGCAGCCAACCTCTCTCTCCTCGAAATCCATGCCACCCCTCTCCAACCCTAGTCACCACCTCCACCTCCCTGTCTCCCTCCTCCAGCCTCCGGCCCACGGGGCCCGTTATGAGCCCGCCTGAGCCCATCTGGGCACGAGGCTACTGTGCCCCGCAGCTCTCTTGCCTCAGCTCCCTCAAGGTCAAGCCGATCCCGAGCCGCCCCGCTCCTCCCGCCGTCGCCCTTGTGCAGCAGCTCCGCCGTCGTGCCCTGCCTCGCCAGGGAGCCTCTCATCATCGGCCGCCACCGGAACCCACCAGAGCCGATGCCGTCGGTGGCCCCGCTCGCCAAATCCCCCAGCAGCCCAGAGCTCCCTCGTCGCCGAAGCTCGCCTCCTCCCGTGCTCGCCGTCCCGTCGGCCTCCGACGATCGGATCCAAGGGTGCCCCGCCGTATCCGCCTCTCCCCCGCGTTCCAGCCTCTTCGGAGGTCCCCTGCGCCATCGTGCCTCCGCTTTCTTCGGCCTTGTGCTGGAGGAGCACGAAGGCTCGACCAACTCGTCCTCGAGGAACCTCCCGAGCGCCGCCTCTGCGCTTGGGTCACGACCCGCGCAGGCCGCCTCAGCCCAGCTCCTCGCGCCAGCTCCTGCAGTGCGGCCCAGCACCCGACCGCGGCCCAGCTCCCACCGACCCGAGCGCCTCCTTCACCGCCCCGAGGCCCATCCCCCTCTCCAGGCTTCGGCCTCCTCCTCCGCCTCCGACTTGGGCCTCGCCCCGCGAAGGTAAGCCCCGGCCCCTCCTATGTTGCACCCGAGCGGCATTTAGCTTTCCTGCACCGCACTGTTAGGCCCGGTTAGCATTAGATTCGGCCCAGTAGTTATTTTAGATTTTAATTCCGGTTTTATTAATTTCAGGATTATATAAATATTCAAACGACCGTAGTTTTTAATCTGTAAGTCGGATCGAGGTGATCTATATATGGATCTTGTGTAGTTTTTCGCGTAGGTTACGAATTTGCAACTTGCATAAATGTTTGAAGTAGTTTGGACCGCCAAATGCCTAGTTTTGTGTGTTGTCCCAATAGGATTTGCCCGTATTTATTTTTCATGCGTGTCCGGATTGCTCGAACTCCATAGATAAAATTCTCATGGTTTAGGAACCCTTTTTCCATGTATTTTATAGTGGTTGTTGGTATTTTGCATGTAGTATTCCGTAGCTAGTTTGCTATATTGTGTTTAGGATATTATCTCGCATATACGTGTGGCGATATTCTCGTGTTGCAACCCCTCATGTTATATATGTTTTCGGGATAGAAAAATCCATAGGATTTAACTGTGTATTTAGTTTTAGCTTTTGAGCAAGTTAGTTCGCGCGATATTTTGCCATGTTGCCCTTTTGTTTATTTTGTGGGATTTATTCCTTGCGTGTTATGAAGGATTTATCAAATAGAGATATGCTCTTGGATGTTTAGCCTAGCCCGTGGTAATTTTGGTTGTAATAGAAATCCATGTTTACGTGTGGTTTGCTTGGTCTTTACTTGCTAGGAAATAGTGTTGTTTTAGAGATGCTGAAATATTTCTATGTCCGAAATCTGTTATATTTTGTTGCTGTCTTTGGATGAGTTTATCTCATGATCTATTGGTCTTTTGAGGTTGGTGCAATGGAGATAGTTGTAGACTTTATGATTCTCTAGCATGCTGTCAATTTTCATGCCATTTGGAGTCCTATAGCTTATGGTTTTGCTGCTGTCAATATGCCTTCGGATCGAAAACTGTAGTTTCATAAACTGTTTTTTTTCACTAAGTCTGAAACTGTGTGTGAGAAGCCTTTTTGTGACTACTTTTCCTAGTGATCCATGCTTCCATGCTAGATGTTGTTAGTTGTATGCGGTAGTGCTTCTTCCCCTCTACCGTCTCATGCCTTGGTTGTGCATTTTAGATTTGTGTAGCTCGTAGTTGTTGGGTGTAGAAAATGCTATGTGGCTGATTTTGGCAGCTTGTACTGATTTCTTGTTTAGCTCGTAGTTGTTGAACCATAGCTCCGTTTGGATCGTGCCCTACATGAAACTTGCTTAGAATCTCGTGTAGTTTCATATTATCTTGCTGGTTGTATGTTTTGAAGTTCTCTTGACTATCGCTGCACACATTTTGCATTCATGCCATCATATCTTGCGGTGTTTGTATCTTTTGATCCGTAGCTCCGTTGGAGATGTTCTCTATGTGTAAATTGCTTGTAACAACACGTAGAATCACGTGAAACTATTTGTTTTGTTGTCTAACAACTATTTAAACGTGTTAGTTCAGATCTGGACAGAATTGTAAATTAACATGTGAGGTCATCTCGGAGATGCTATATGTCATTTCCGACCTCATTTAAAATGCCTAGATAGGTAGTATAATTACGCTTCACCTCTTGCCATGTGTAACCACATTTAATATTGTTGTGTACCTAATCAGGATAGAACTAAATAACTCGTATGCGGAGTTTCGTCAATATGCAACTCGTTGCATGTTGAACTTCACTTAATGTGTAGCGTTTGGTTGTTGTGAATTGCCATGCCATGTCTTGCATAAGTTTGAGCTGCCCATGCATCATATGTGGATTGCATCTTGTTGTGCATATGCCATGGTGAATATCGTGTGTTGATTCTTGTTTCCGGTTTGCTTCGTCTCTATAGAGTTCCGCAAGCGTGTCGGATTGTGAGGACCCATTCGACTACATCGGTTCGTCTGCTTCACGGAGTCATTCTTCTTCCAAGCGGGATCTCAGGCAAGATGACCATTTCCCCAGATACCATTACTATCATTGCCATGCTAGTTTTACCGTTTCTATCGTTATGTCTCGTTGCCTATCACCTGTTAAATATGAGCCTTCCAACATTGCCATGAAAACCTTCAACCTGATCACAACCTAGCAAACCACTGATTGGCTATGTTACCGCTTGCTTAACCATGTGTTAGCATTGCTAGTTGCAGGTGCATTTGCTTCCATGTGATAACATGGGTTCCTTGTTATCATCCTATTAAATTCTATTTAATTTCATGCACATATATACTTGGTAAAAGGTGGAAGGCTCGGCCTTTCTAGCCTGGTATTTTGTTCCACCTTTGCCCCCTTAGTTTCGCCCCTAACACGATCGGGGTTGTTATGGGGACCACCTTGATAATTCGTTTTAGATAACAGCTGATCTGGCAAGGCCCAACATTGGTACTATATTTGCCCAACATAATAATTTTGTTAATACTAAAAGCATAGGGCGTCATGAACCCGAGGAGTAATTTACATAATACAGGGAGGGCCAGTGCTGATGGTGCTGGTCCAAAAACAGAGCACTGTGCGGGGCCAACCCAGGGCAATTTGGGAGATTTCTATCAGGCCACCGTACGTTTCGCTCATCCGTCGTGTCCTGAGAACGAGATACGCGGCTCCTATCGGGATCGCCGATACGCCGGGTGGCGTTGCTAGATTAGTTTTACCTTTGATGAGATATATTGTGCATCGGGATTCCGGTGATGCTTTGGGTAATCTCAGAGTTGAGGTTTTCCACTAAGGAGTCCGACGAGATCGCGAGTTTCCTGATCGAGGATTTCTATGCGGCTTGTGGTAATTTGTGATGGATTAGTTGGAGCACCCCTGCAGAGATAAATCTTTCGGAAAGCCGTGCCCGCGGTTATGTGGCAACGGGGAAACTTTGTTTAACACTAGTTTAGATAACTTGAAGTTAACTTAATTAAAATATGCCAACTGAGTGTGTAACCGTGACTGTCTCTTTCGTGAGTCCTTCTCCGATCGAGGACACGGTGGGGTTATGTCTGACGTTGGTAGGTGTTCAGGATCATTCTTTTGATCATCAGTAGTCACGTCCACTATGCGTAGATCTTTCCCCTCGCATCTTGGTCGTTACACCAAGTTAATTTCTACAAGATCTACCATGACTGAGGCTAGTCCTGTGTGGACGGAAGCCATGGTGGAATAGACAAGGCCGCTTCTTCGTGGACCCCTTGTGGATGGAGCCCTCCATAGACTCTCGTAGTCGTTACACTCCGTGGGTTGAAGTGTCCACTAACATGGACGTACAATATCACCACCTATCAGAACCATGCCAAAAATTGGCGTGTCAACCTTTGAATTTGATCTTCTTACCTTACCCTCTACATTACATTTGCATGTCTTATTTTCTGTTGCGATACACTTAGATGTGCATGTGTAGGGTGAACTTGACTAGTCATAATTGCTAAAACTGGCCCACAACTAAAATTGGGAAAGGGCTCTGTTTTTATCTTGTCAAGTAGTCTAATCACCCACCTCTTGACATACATTCAATCCTACACGTGGCAAGCTAGGAAGCATTGACTGTATGAATTGGACTTGGAAAAATTGCCCGAAGGCATGGCAGGGAATGTATTGTGGCAAGTCTCATGATGCAACAATTCTGCTAGAGGTCATAGCATCCGAGGATTTGTGGATTTGTGTGGGGACCCCGACTTACGAGTCCAGATCGCCGAATGAACGTACGCAGTGATCCAAGAGATCAATGCTCACAGAACATACAAATACTGAATATTAAGAGTCTTACATCCAAGTACCGAATTATTACATCACATGACCAAATGGTCCTGTTCACAGGGTAGGGCTTATAAGGCCAAATCACACGGATACAACTAGAGGCGGAAATCTTAGGGCTAAGCGGGTGCCCATGCCATCAGCCTACACCAACACGCATTCTGACTTGGAAGCGTCCTAGTTCGCAGGGCCGTCTCCAAAGACGAACTCTTCTCCAAATTCCGGTCCTTCCATGTCTGGTCAATAAAATAAACGGTGGCAAGCCAATGAGTACTTTTGAATGTACTCACAAACAACCCGCGATATGAACAATGCAATTGATAAGACGATATGCAATACGAAACTTGGGTGGATAGCAACTTAACTATAAATAAACATGATCATGGGTGTGCAACATAAGCTAGATGTTGTTTAGAAGAGCAGGTTACAGATATCGACATATCTATCAAGGGCTGAACATTACGGGTTCACCCTATATGCCAAGTCACCAAACTTGGTCATATCATCTGTTTTATATTAACGCCTTTTACCACACACTCACACACACTTGGTTTATGCGGAAACGACTGGACGTAGTTTAAGCAGGATTACCCAACTATCCTTGATCGTGGACATGACTATCCGAAGAGTTTGACACTCTGCAAAGGTTGTACGCTGTACCCACAAGATCTGGGAAACTTCCGTGTCATCCACGACTTGCGGTATATAACATATACCCGAGGTAAGTACCCGATCAATGCCTTTCCCCTGACGATACTAGACAAAGAGGTCCACTCATTGGTACCCAGCCCGCATGATGTACGTCATACGAGCACCGACTCTGGACCGTATCATACATGCAAGGACTAACGGTGTGCGTGGAACACGTAAAAACGACATAGTCGCCCTACCTGGCACGACCCCATCACGAGAGTGACCACACATCACTCCCTCCACTAGTAATGTGGTTCTTTGCTAGCATCGACCAGAGTAATCAACAAAGCCCCATCCCATAAAGGGGTAATGTGGTCGCACATGTAAGGTTGGGACGGTCGACACATCATAAATCTAATCCCATTTCCGAAACCATACACACACAAAATATCCGGTGCACCACTTCTCCAAAAGTGGCCACCTAACTCATCATCACCCTCGGGCATTAGTGGCACCCGACGGGGTTTTCATAAACCTTTGATTTATAGCAACATCATTTTCATGCTACTATGCTTAGCTCTACTTGTCAACATGATAATAGCATGACCCTCATAGGTGGTAGGATCATTCTCAACATGCAGGTGCTTCGGAGGAGCCATCAGTAACATCATTTCAATGATTTACCGATACTATGATCATATGCAACGGAAATATTTTCTCTACTAGCATGCAATATATCCTATGTTCAAAATATGGTCAAAGGGCTGCTTGCCTTGGTCAGCTAAGTATCCGGGGTCTTCGGGGTCTTCAAATCCAACTCCTTCGTCACACGGGTTTTCTATCGTCATATTAAATAAAAGTAATAAGTATCTCACTCCAAAACAATTCACAAAGTCACTTTAAAATTAGTGTTAGTTCTGATAAATCCATATCGTTATTTCTAAAAGGTTTGTCTCTGGTTTTAGTGAAAGAATATTTTTAGAACTATTATAACAGAAGCAAAACTATTCCAAATTAAGCCTTCTATTATTATAAAATAGAATAGTTGTCACAAAAATTCATCCAATGGTTCTGTTAAATTCTACACATCTTTAGAAAAATAACAGTGGAAGAATTATATTATTCCACTGGTTAAATCTTTTTACAAAATCATTTAGAATCAAGTTTTAAACAAAAAGGAAAAAGGCTACAGCCCCTGGCTTGCCTTGGCCTGGAGCTGGGCCGGACCACTGGCCAGCCAACCATCCTGCCCAGGCGCGAGCGCTGCCAGGTTTGAACCTGACGCGCGGGCCCCTGCTGTTAGTGGCTGCGGGCAGCGAGGGAGAGAGAGATGGGCCACCGACAGGTGGGCACACCAGCCGGGGTCGTCTCCTAACCCTGGCCAAAGAGGAGGAGGAGCACACCGGCGTGGCTACCGACGTCCTCGGGCCCTAACAACAACAGGAATGGGTCCGGCTCGTCGCCGCCTACCTGCTGGTGGTCGCCTCGACAACGGAGGGGCTCTGGTTCACCGGCAATGAGGTAGCCGTGACGGAGAGGTTTCGGGTGAAGGTGGAGGTGGTAGCTACGGGCACGGATTCGACCGGGCGAGAGGGGGAAAGCTTCCTGGGATCACGGGGAGTGTTCTGGTGGGTAGAGGGATGCGAGAGCTACCATGCTGCCAGAGATCGACCGGAGCTTCGAGGCGGAGGGGCCTCGGTCGATCTCGAGGATCGGAGCTCTGCTTGCTCGAAGGGGTGTCTAGGGAGGCGATTGGGGTCTAGTTGGAGCGAATGAAGGGGTCCTGGAGCGAGGGAGGGGCTATTTAGATCCCTGCAATGGTGAGCCAACTCGGGAGCGCCGGTGAGTCACCATGGTGCGCATGCGGGTGCAGAGAGAGGCTAGGGTCGAAACCATGGCCTCAGGACGTGGTTTTGGACCTCCAGTGCTCACTTTGGGAGTGTAAGAGAGAGGGGAGGTAGGCATGTGTGGCCATGCTCCTCTGGCCGCTTCGGGTGCATGCGGGCATGCGTCACACCGACTCTTGGCGCGGGAAAGGAGGGGTCCTGGGGCTGCCTGATGCAGAGGAGTTGTCGAGGGAGGGAAGAGGCATCATGGGGAGGCTTGATCTGGCCGTGGGAGGTCGGCCCCACCTCGGTTGCTCCCGGTAGCGCGCCCAGAGCGCAGCTTTGGCATGCCATGGCATGCTGGCGCGCTCTGGGGTGCCTTGGACGTGTTTGGCATGTCATGGGCACTGGCTTGGAGATGCCTAGCCGTTTGGATCTCATAGGAGCCTCGGTTGGTCAAAGACGGACAATAAAACAGGTGCTGTCAGCCTTGAGCTGAAGCTTAAATTGGAAATTTTGGTTTATCCACTTTGAACCAGAGATGGGGCCACTTGACTGGAGTTTGGCATTGAAGTCAGCAACCTAATCTATGAGTTTGGGAGAAAGGGTTTGGGCTTAGCTATGGTTTGGAGAGGTTTTACCCATCTATCAGAAGGTGATTGACAGTGGTTTGGGGTACTTGCACCCACCACTGGCTATGCAACATAACATGATTGGGTTTAGTGCTAAAACAAGGGGTTTCATCAAGTTTGAGCTCCGTTGGACAAGTTTAGCTTTGAAAACTTGAAAACATCCCTAATTGTCCAGATATGTTCCTTCCAAATAGACTGTGAGCTAATCAAGTCCCACAAATCCCATTTTTGGCATGGAGTCCTCATTTGAGGTATTAGGCACTCATGCAAAGTTTCAGCTTCATTGGATAAACTTTGCTATATAGAGTTGCTCTAACTTCATTCTGGACAAATGGGGTTTTGGAATAATTTGGTGACCTTAACCACCTTGGATCAAAGTGAAACTTTATGTGGGCACCAAATATGGCTTAGGAAGGTCATTGGAATTTTCTAGGAATTAAAGGAGAAAATTTCCTTTGGAAATATTTCAAAAGGTCAAAACAGGCAGACTAGGTTTTCAGGGTTCTCTCAAATAAACATAATATAAAATATGGTTGAAAATATTATATATGGAAAATATATGTCCTTCTAAGTTTCTCAAATTTTTCTCAGAATTTCCTAAGGCAGAAAAGTATTTTTCCATATAGGAATATCATTCCTGGCCTTAGAAATGGACATGCAAATGAAATAGGTAATTTATAAAATAATTATTTTATGGTTTTGGCGAACTAAAATAGTGTTAGAACCAAATCACCAACTTTGGAAGAGCACTGCTTGTCATCAAGGACTTGTAGTGCAATCCAAAGCAGGGTTTTGAATTAAACAGTAATAGGGAAAATGGTTTTAAAAATAATTAGGTTATGAAATATATGGTTTTTGACATCACACAATCAAGCATACAATGATAACCATGCCACTCACATCATTGGTTTTGGAAAAGTTTTAACAAACTCAGATTTTTGAATTACAATAAAAATGCAGTGAAATCAGGGTGTGACAGACCTATTCCCCTTAAAAGAATCTCGTCCCCGAGATTCCTAAGCTAGGTGCTAAAAAGGTACGGAAATTCTAATTGGAGCTAGTCTTCATGCTCCCATGTTGCTTCTGCTTCGATGTGGTTGCTCCACTGAACCTTAAAATACTTGATGGTGCGGCTTCTAGTGCAATGCTCTGCTTCATCCAAGATGCAAATCGGATTCTCGCGATAAGTGAGATTTGGCTGAAGGTCGATGGCCTGTTGGTCAATGTCCTTATTGAGATCTGGACGGTTTGGCACTTGGAGACACTTTTGAAGTTGTGACACGTGGAAGACGTTGTGCACACAGGTAAGTTCCGGAGGTATCTCCAACTGGTAAGCAACTTCTCCACACCTAGCCGTGATGTTAAAATGTCCAATGAACCCTGGAGCAAGTTTCCCACTGACGTGGAAACACTTCGTTCCCTTGAGAGGTGTGACGCGGAGGTACACCGGGTCTCCGGGAACGAACTCCACGTCTCTACGGTGAGAATCCGCATAGCTCTTTTGTCGCGACTTGGCAGCGTTCAAGTTTACTCGGACAAGCTACACCTTATCTTGTGCCTCTTGCAGAAATTCTGGCCCGAAAATCAACCCTTCACCGGTTTCGGACCAGTTGAGTGCGGTGCGGCATTGATACGTCTCCAACGTATCTATAATTTTTGATTGTTCCATGCTATTATATTGTCAACTTGTGATATTTTATATGCATTTTTATGCTATTTTATATCATTTTTGGGACTAACCTATTAACTCAGTGCCCAGTGCCAGTTTCTGATTTTCGTGTTTTTGACCATTTTCAGATAAGAATATTAAACGGAGTCCAAACGGAATAAAATCTTCGGGATGATTTTTTCCATAACAGAAGGGATCCAGAAGACTTGAGAACCAAGGCAGAGAGGGCCACGGAGGAGGCCATAATCCCCCTAGGCGCGCCCCAGGGGGGCGCCTAGTAGGCTCGTGCCCCCCATGTGCCTCCTTTACCCTACCTCTTTCGCCTATAAATTCCCTAAAATCCCCAAACCAACAAAGAGAGCTAAGAAAATACTTTTCCGCCGCCGCAAGCTTCTGTTTCCGCGAGATCCCATCTGGGGACCGTTCTGGTGCCCTACCGGAGGGGGATTGGACACGGAGGGCTTCTTCATCAACACCATTGCCTCTCCGATGATGCGTGAGTAGTTCACCATAGACCTTCGGGTCCATAGCTAGTAGCTAGATGGCTTATTCTTTTGCGGTGTGTTTGTCAAGATCCGATGTAACTTTATTTTGCGGTGTGTTTGTCGAGATCCGATGAATAGTGGATTTACGATCAGATTATCTATGAATATTATTTGAGTATCCTCTGATTTCTTATATGCATTTTACGTATCCTTGTAATTCGCTTCGAGTTATGGGTTTCGTTTGGCCAACTTGATCTATAATTCTTGCAATGGGAGAAGTGCTTGGTTTGGGTTCATACCATGCGGTGTCCACACCTAGTGACAGAAGGGGTAGCGAGGCACGCATCGTGTTGCTCCCATGAAGGGTAAAAATATGGGGTTTATATCATATTGCATGAATTTATACCTCTACATCATGTCATCTTGCCTAAGGCGTTACTCTGTTTGTTATGAACTTAATACACTAGATGATGCTGTATAGCGGTCGATATGTGGAGTAATAGTAGTAGATGCAGAAAGTATCGGTCTACTTGTCTCGGACGTGATGCCTATATGTATGATCATTGCCGTCGATATTGTCATGACTTTGCGCGATTCTATCAATTACTCGATAGTAATTCGTGCACCCACCAAAATACTTGCTATCATGAGAGAAGCCTCTAGTGAACACTACGGCCCCCGGGTCTATTTTACACATTATATATTCAGATCTACATACAAAAATACCAAATAAACCTTGCTGCACTTTTATTTATTTATTTATATTTACCTATTATCACTATCACATCTCACCTTGCAAGTAATCATAAAGGGATTGACAACCCCTTTATCGCGTTTGGTGCAAGCTTGTTTGTTTTTGCGCAGGTGCCTTGGTGCCTCATCTTGATACTCCTGCTGGATTGATATCTTGGTTCTCAAACTGAGGGAAATACTTATCTCTACTTTGCCGCATCACCCTTTCCTCTTCAAGGGAAAAACGAACGCAAGCTCAAGAAGTAGCAGGAAGAATTTCTGGCGCCGTTGCCGGGGAATATTCAAGTGAAGCATATCTACCAAGTACCTATCGCAAACTCATCTCTTGCATTTACATTATTTGCCATTTGCCTCTCGTTTTCCTCTCCCCCACTTCTAAAATAAAAATTTACAAAAATATTTGCCTTTATTTATTTCCCTTTTTCGTTCGCCCTTTCTTTCGCTTACTTTCTGTTTCCTTGTGTGGGTTAGTCTACTTATCCTTATGGCTAGTCCTATCGCTATGATCATTACTCTCGAGAGCGAGGTTCTTAACTTTAAACAAAATGAGGGAGAAAACTTAAAAGATGCTTGATATAGAATTTGCAATGCTCAGAATAGATCTACTCGTAAGCAATCTACTACCGTTCTACTTCGCAATTTTTATGTGGGTATTTTCCCTTGGAATAGGTATGTTCTTGACACCATCGTAGGCCGAAATTTCTTTTGTAGCCATACCGTCGATTCTTATGGTGCTGTTATTGATATGAAGGAAGGGAATATTAAATTTCAATTTCCATTAAAGAAGGGCATGGAACACTTTCCTAGAAAGAAAATAAAATTGCCTTATGAATCCATTATGAAAGCTACTTATGGTTTGAGCACTAAAGATGACAACACTTGAATCTATTGCCTTACGCCTAGCTAAGGGCGTTAAACAATAGCGCTTGTTGGGAGCCAACCCAATGAATAAATTTATTTTTTCTTTTTTACTTTCTGTTTTGTTGAGTCCACACCATCATGATTCTGTTATAATTGTGTTTTTTATGTTTTAATTAGTGTTTGTTCCAAGTAGAACCTTTATGATTAGTTTTGGTGATAGTTGTTTAATCATGCTGAAAAAAGACAGAAACTTTGTGCTCACAAAATTATTTTTAATTCCTATCCAGAAAGAGCTTTTGAGTTGATTTTTTTTGCTGCTGATTGACATGCACATTGTCCTAATTGTCATAATTGTTTCACAATATTTGGGATAGCAGAGGTATACGAAATATACAGATTACTACAGACTGTTCAGTTTTTGAAAGATTCTGTTTTTCTTGTGTTGATTGCTTATTTTCATGAAACTATGGTTAGTATCGGGGGGTACGAGCCATGGAGAAGTGAGAATACAGTAATATAACAGCAATCTAAATGGATATTAAGTTTACTACAGTACCTAAAAAGTTGGTGGTTTGTTTTCTTATGTTAATGATATCACGAGTTTCTATTTAAGTTTTGTGTTGTGAAGTTTTCAAGTTTTGGGTGATGTTCTTATGGAAAATGGAATAAAGAGTGGAAAGAGCCTAAGCTTGGTGATGCCCAAGTAATCCCAAGACAAATTTAAGGACACCAAAAAGCCTAAGCTTGGGGATGCCCTGGGAAGGCATCCCCTCTTTCGTTTTCAATCCATTGGTAACGTTAGTTGGAGCTATATTTTTATTTACTACATGATATGTGTTTTGCTTGGAGTGTCATGTATTATAGGAGTCTTTGCTTTTTGTTTTATCACAATCATCCTTGCTGCACACCTTTTGAGAGGGACATGCACTCATCGTGAATTTGTTAGAATACTCAATGAGCTTCACTTATATCTTTTGAGTTAGGCAATTTAGCTCGCATGTGCTTCACTTATATGTTTTGAGCTAGATAATTTTTCTCCCATGAGCTTCACTTATATCTTTTGAGCTAGAAATTTTTTCTCTAGTGCATCACTTAAATCTTTGTTGAGCACAGCAGTGTCATATTTTGTAGAAATAAAAACTCTCGATCTTCACTTATATCATTTTGAGAGCGCTCTCTCTAAGTAACTTGGTAATTGGCGTGTGTTATGAAATTAGCCCTAAATATGATAGGCATCCTAAGAGGATATAATAAAAAAATTCATATTCAAGTGCATTTATTAGTAAGAGAAGTTTGATTCCTCACAATTAGTTTTGAGATATGGATATGGTAATATTAGAGTTATGTTAGTAGGGTGTTGTGAATCTAGAAATACTTGTGTTAAGGTTAGTTATTAATGTAGCATGCACGTATGGTGAACCGCTATGTTATGAAATCGGAGCATAATTGATTTACTGATTTTCATCCTTTGTGTGGCGATGAGGATCGTGCGATGGCTAACTCCTACCAACCCTTCCCCTAGGAGTATGCGTTTCGCACTTTGTTTCGATTACTAATAAAACTTTCGTAATAAGTATATGAGTTCTTCATGACTAATGTGAGTCCATGGTATAGATGCACTCTCACCCTTCCACCATTGCTAGCCTCTCTAGTGCCGCGCAACTTCCGCCGGTGCACAAAACCACCATATACATTCCTCAAAACAGCCACCATACCTACCTATTATGGCATTTTCATAGCCATTCCGAGATATATTGCCATGCAACTTCCACCGTTCCATCTCATGACATGTGCCATCACTTTCATATTGCCATTGCATGATCGTAAGATAGCTAGCGAGATGTTCCAATATCATACGCTAAGCTAGATCGTTGCACAACCCGGTACACTACCGGAGGCATTTCATAAGAGTCATTATTGTTCTAAGTATCGAGTTGTAAGTAAATAAAGTGTGATGATCATCATTATTAGAGCATTGTCCCATGTGAGGAAATAATAAAAGAGGCCAGCGAAGCCCATATAAAAAAAGAGGCCAAATATGCCCACCAAAAAAAAATGAAATGAAAAAAAAAAGATTCCAAAGAGCCCAAACAAAAAAAACGAGAGAAAAAGAGAGAAGGGACAATGCTACTATCTTTTTCCACACTTGTGCTTGAAAATAGCACCATGTTCTTCATGATAGAGAGTCTCTTGTTTTGTCACTTTCATGTACTAGTGGGAATTTTCATTATATAACTTGACTTGTATATTCCAATGATGGGCTTCCTCAGAATTGCCCTAGGTCTTCGTGAGCAAGCAAGTTGGGTGCACACCCACTAGTTTTCTTTTTGAGCTTTCATACACTTATAGCTCTAGTCCATTCGTTGCATGACAATCCATACTCATTCACATTGATATCTATTGATGGGCATCTCCATAGCCCGTTGATACGCCGAGTCGATGTGACCATCTCCTCCTTTTTGCCTCACAACCTCCACTACACTCTATTCCACCTATAGTGCTATATACATGGCTCACGCTCATCTTTTGCGTGAGAGTTGAAAAAGTTTGAGAAAGTAAGAGTGAGAAAACAATTACTTGGCCAATACCGGGGTTGTGCATGATTTAAATTCGTTGTGTGGGGATGATGGAGCATAGCCAGACTATATGATTTTGTAGGGATAACTTTCTTTGGCCTTGTTATTTCAAAAGCTCATGATTACTTTGCTAGTATGCTTGAAGTATTATTGTTTTCATGTCAATATTAAACTATTGTTTTGAATCTCATGGATCTGAACATTCATGCCACAATAAAGAAGTTACAAAGAACAAATATGTTAGGTAGCATTCCACATCAAAATTTCGGTCTTTATCACTTCCCTACTCGAGGACGAACAGGAGTTAAGCTTGGGGATGCTTGATACGTCTCCAACATATCTATAATTTTTGATTGTTCCATACTATTATATTATCAACTTGGGATGTTTTATATGCATTTATATGCTATTTTATATAATTTTTGGGGCTAACCTATTAACTCAGTGCCCACTGTCAGTTTCTGTTTTTTCCGTGTTTTTGACCCTTTTTAGATAAGAATATTAAACGGAGTCAAAACGGAATAAAACCTTCGGGATGATTTTTTCCATAACAGAAGGGATCCAGAAGACTTGAGAACCTAGGCAGAGGGCCACCGAGGAGGCCACGAGCCCCCTAGGTGCGCCCCAAGGGGCCCCCCGTGCCTCCTTTGCCCTACCTCTTTCGCCTATAAATTCCCTAAAGTCCCCAAACCAACAGAGAGAGCCACGAAAATACTTTTCCGCCGCCGCAAGCTTCTGTTTCTGCGAGATCCCATCTGGGGACCGTTCTGGTGCCCTACCGGAGGGGGATTCGGACACGGAGGACTTCTTCATCAATACCATTGCCTCTCCGATGAAGCGTGAGTAGTTCACCACAGACCTTCGGGTCCATAGCTAGTAGCTAGATGGCTTATTCTCTCTCTTGGATCTTCAATACAAAGTTCTCCATGATCTTCATGTAGATCTATCTGATGTAACTTTCGTTTCCAGTGTGTTTGTCGAGATCTGATGAATTGTGGATTTTCGATCAGATTATCTATGAATTTTATTTTAGTCTCCTCTGATTTCTTATATGCATGATTTCGTATCCTTGTAATTCTCTTCGAGTTATGGGTTCCGTTTGGTCAACTTGATCTATAATTCTTGCAATGGGAGAAGTGCTTGGTTTTGGGTTCATACCGTGCGGTGTCCTCACCTAGTGACAGAAGGGGTAGCGAGGCACGCATTGTGTTGTTGCCATCAAGGGTAAAAAGATGGGCTTTATATCATATGGCATGAATTTATCCCTCTACATCATGTCATCTTGCTTAAGGCGTTACTCTGTTTGTTATGAACTTAATACACTAGATGCATGCTGGATAGCGGTCGATGTGTGGAGTAATAGTAGTAGATGCAGAAAGTATCAGTCTACTTGTCTCAGACGTGATACCTATATGTATGATCATTGCCTTAGATGTCATCATGACTTTGCGCGATTCTATCAATTGCTCGACAGTAATTCGTTCACCCACCGTACTACTTGCTATCATGAGAGAAGCCTCTAGTGAACACTATGGCCCCCAGGTCTATTTTATACATTATCTATTCAGATCTACATACAAAAATGCCAAAAATACCTTGCTGCGCTTATATTTATTTATTTATATTAACCTATTATCACTAACAGATCTCACCTTGCAAGTAATCGTAAAGGGATTGACAACCCCTTTATCGCGTTGGGTGCAAGTTTGTTTGTTTTTGCGCAGGTGCCTTGATGCCTCATCTTGATACTCCTACTGAATTGATACCTTGGTTCTCAAACTGAGGGAAATACTTATCTCTACTTTGCTACATCACCCTTTCCTCTTCAAGGGAAAAACCAACGTAAGCTCAAGAAGTAGCGAGCACTTTCATCCGTACAGTACTTTGAATGGGGCCATCTGGAGACTGGACTGGTAGTTGTTGTTGTATGAGAACTCAGCGAACGACAGACAGTATTCCAATTTGGCACCATGGGCCAAGACACAAGCACGGAGCATATCCTCAAGTATTTGGTTTACTCTTTCCGTTTGTCCGCCCGTTTGGGGGTGGAAGGTGGTGCTGAAAGAGAGCTTGGTCCTGAGGGCTTCTTGGAATTTCTTCCAGAATCTTGAGGTGAGCTGCGTGGCTTGGTCAGATAAAATTTCCTTGGGGACTCCGTGAAGGCTCACAATGTGCCCAATGTAGAGGCTAGCGAGTTTGTCGCCCCCATAGGTGGTATTGACCGGGATGAAGTGATATACTTTGGTCAGGTGATCGACAATGACCCATATAGAATCATAGCCTCTGCTAGACATGGGTAACCCAGTGATGAAGTCCATGCCAACTTTGTCCCACTCCCATTCAGGCACTTGGAGAGGTTGTAGCAGTCCAGCAGGTCGCTGATGTTCAGCCTTGACTCGCTGGCATACATCGCACCTGGCGACATAAGAGGCTATCTCCCTCCTCATGCCATGCCACCAGAATCTTTCTCGGAGGTCTTGATACATCTTAGTACCACCGGGGTGAATAGAGTATGGCGTGTCATGGGCCTCCTGCGGGATAAAGTCCTTGAGTTTTGCCTTATTGGGTATGCATAAGCGCTTCCCAAACCACACTACTCCTTGCTCATCTACCAAGAATCATGGGGCCTTGCCTTCCTGTATCTTCTTCTTGATGCCTTCAATGCTCTTGTGCCCCTTGTGGGCCTCCTTGATATCATCTGCCAGCGTTGGTTTGACTTCGAGGTTGGCCAGGAATCCTTGTTCGACTAGCTCCAACTCGAAGCTTTCCATTTCTTCATACAAGGCGGGTAGCCTTTCCTTGAGCATAACATTCAAGGTGCTCGCCTTCCGGCTTAAGGCATCGGCCACCACATTGGCCTTACCGGGGTGGTATTGAATGCTGAGGTTGTAATCTTTGATTAACTCCAGCCATCTTCGCTGCCTCATATTCAATTCCCGCTGAGTAAAGATATACTTCAGACTTTTGTGGTCAGTGTATATTTCACATCGCTTCCCCAAAACATAATGTCGCCAGGTCTTCAGGGTATGCACTACTGCTACCATCTCGAGGTCATGGGTG